>NW_028301540.1:7580000-7700000 GCF_042242905.1 Orbicella faveolata | reverse complement strand
TACTCTGGTTAGCCAGAATATCACTCAGGTTAGCCTAAATAACGCTCCGGTTAGCCTGTGTACGGCTAGCTATCAATGATGGAAATCAGCTGGATGGAAATGGTAGACTTGCCACAAGTCGGCCGAGGAAGTCGCGAGCGCGAAAAAAGTTGCCTCCCTTCAAAAAAAGCGTTAAATTTTGATGTGATACTGTAGAGATAAAGCAATGAAACACAACAAAAATGCAAATACAGAAAGTGATCAACTGAAACACGTAATCAAAACTGAAAAATGCCCGGTGAAAAGTTAAAAACTTAACAAGACAAGCAAATAATGAGAAGCCAGTTTTAAGCAGGCAGGAAAGAGACAGAGAGGAAAGGGTTCAGTATATCAACCAGAAGAGAGATGTAATGAACGAAAGCCTTCCAAGCCAAGGGATGTTACCGCCTGGATGCAGGATCTATTTTTAATTGGAAGAACACTGCCATCTTCTGCCACTGAAGTCCAAGCCCTTCTTATATTCCTTGTAGCCTGCGAGCAGGCTCACCTTTGAGTCACGCGCGCGAGCGGCGAAGAGCAAAGCGATCCGGCGGGAAGGAGTCTGGTTAAGAGGCGCCAAGAAAGTCGCGCGGCTTCGCCGGTCGATTTCGAGATCGTGGCTATGCCGCGCGCGCTAGTGCTCCAACTCGAGCCTGCTCGCAGGCTATTTTCCTTGCAGTAATCTGCATCGTCTCATTGCCTTTCACTGGGTTAACAGTCCTAACAAAACACTCGTCAAAAATCTATGCTAATTAACACCGGGTATTGAAACCTCCTTCACGGTTGTGATTTTCTTTGTTTTAACTTGATGAATTTTGAAGCGGACACCTTCGGGACGCGAAAAAGCTTCCCGTACCTGGAGCTGACGCTTACGAGAACAGTTCACGTTAGAGGCCACTAGAGTTGTAAGGGAAAGATGGCCGCCCACGGGAGCTTGCTCAGCTTACAATAAACATCCGAAATACAAAAATAACACTGTATTATTTTTGTTGTTTTATTGCCTTGTGCAATGCCGCAACAAGGGTGATAACTGCATGTGTACAAAACATTCTGTGTATACTGCAGTTCTAGCACTGGCCCTCAGTGATATGAAATAACAAACCATAATCCATAATTGCAGCCAGCATTAACATTAGCATTAACAGTCTCACTGCAACAAAAAGTAGTGATATAGTTTACTAATGTTTACGAGTATCTTTCAAAGTCCGGCCCAATTCCTTTCAAATGTCCGTTTACGAGAGCGTAAAAACAAAGGACAAGTCTCGATCGTAAGCCCTCCAAGTGTCCGCGGCAACTTACAGGAATGTCTGCTTAGGCAAGTGAGTAAATACAGAGTTTTTATGGGAGTTCAAACGGGGTTTTGTGAAGACGGTCGTAAGTAGAGCTGTCCGCTTGTGAGAGTGTCCTGTATTTAAGATTAAGTGAATTAAATGAAGCTTGCGAACATCGCTTTTTCTGTTCGGAATCGAACCGCTCGTCCTGTTTCTTATCTTGACGTCTAGGTCAATTGTTATTTAAACCCCACTGGGCTTCAAAATTTAAATAAAAAAGAGAAAATGAAATGAATTATGGAAGTTGTAGCCAAATTACGCTATCGCAAGTAAATTCACTGATTTCAGTGAAAACAACCAGAAGGCAGAAGCAATGAACGAAAGCGTTCCAAGCCAAGGAATGTTACCGCTTGGATGCGGAGTCTACTATTTACTGGGAGGAGCACTGCCATCTTCTGCCACTGAAGTCAAAGCCCTTCTTATTTTCCTCGCGGTAATCATCATCGTCACCTTTCCTTTCATCACTGCCGTGAACGCGTTGGTTGTAATGGCCGTGAAAACAAAATCCCGAGTGAGAGCCGTCAAGTCTAACATACTTCTCGCGTGTTTGGCCACGACCGACCTGATGGTGGGTGTGATTGTTCAACCCCTGTTCGCAGCGTTATTGATATCTATCGTTCGAGGAAAGATTACGACTACATCGTGTGCATTACAAAATGCCACACAGTATGTCATGAGTATCCTGTGTGAGACTTCTCTTATCCACCTTGCTTTCATAAGTGGAGAAAGATATGTAGCCATGAAGCACACCTATGGGTACAACACCGGACTAGTCACGGAGGCTCGCTTGCTAACTTGTTCTGCACTGGCTTGGTTATTTTCCCTCATTCTGCACATTCCTCTAATTATTGACAGGGATGTATTTTTAATCATCAACAACACATTTATAGCGCTATCTTTCGCCATTATCGTTTTCTGTCAAATCACGGTTTACCGTGAAGTTCGACGACACGAAAAGCAACTTTCAACTCAGCAAGTTACGGAAGAGGCAAGGCAGAAATTTCTGAGAGACAAAAAGACTTTTAAACTGACAGCTATCATCGTTTCATTGCTTTTTATCTGTTATATCCCCACGTGTGTTTTTAGAGTTGTGCTTATAAAGCTTCACTGTACCATGTCTGTACAAGAGATGTATGCGTGTTTATATTTAGGTACGTACATGATAATATTGAACTCTTTCCTAAATCCAATTATTTACTCGGTCAGAATGAGACAGTTTCGCGTAGCGTTTATTGAGTTAACTTGTGGAACTACAAACATTGCTGAAGCTGATTGAAGAAACTGAGGTGCGAGTGTTTGGATCAAACAACTCTTTTGGTCAAGCAGGACAAGGACGCGAAGGAGTTCAGCAAACCACGAACGGAACATGAAAATGTGGACAACACCCAACGATGAAACTGCTGCCTGAACACATCGCAGCCCCCGTCCAGTCTACGGCGGAGGAATTTGAAAAGATAAAAGTTAACCTTTATTTAACGTGGTCATATGCGCTTAGCTAAATAGCTACTTCGAAATAAAAATAGCGACCAAGTCTGTAGAAAGTAAAGTATATTCCCAATTCTCCGGCTAGGCCTACCGTCCGCACTAATCCGTCACACCTAAACGGAACTTTTCGAAGACGCTCTTGAAACAGGAGGAATTTGAAAACGGAACTTTGCGTCAGTTAAGTGTGGACGGAAAACATTTTGAGAATGGAGCTTTTCGAAAACCATGACATCCGATGTTTTCAATTTTCAAGCTTTGAACTCTATTGCTACCTTTAGAAATAATTCCACCTCGTCGTCCGATCACGTCCGGTCCCACCTTGTTTTTTGTTCGGCCGGACTTCGACATTTTTTTTCTTTGAAGTCCGTTCAAACAGATTTACAGTGCTTTTACAGAAACCAGAGCCACCCAGACAATGAAAACCAATCAGATGGCAGAACTGAAACAATAGATTCCAACATTTTCAAATCCAGCCAATCAGATGTCCGATAAAGAACAATGAAATCTCAACTTGTTGGTTGTGATGCTTGCGCAACTACGGTGTCTGTTAATTAAAATCGTCAAGATCAAGCCGTTAGTACTTTGAACTGGAAACCATACATTGAACTTGAACTTTGAACTTTAATTTGATTGCCGAGGAGTTGGGGAGCGGGGCTTATGTATATAACTTTTATAGTTTTAATACAAATGTATTTTATAAGAATATCGAGGCTGAAATTCGCGAAATATTTGAAGAATATACCTCAGGCTGAAATTTGAAAAGAATATAATTTTGTGAAAATATTGGACGAGCGCAGCCTGGATAAAACATGGTAAAAATTTAAAACGATCTCCGGCTGAAACGATTAAAAAATTACATGCTTTCGGCTGCCTGAACTACAGTCTTCGACGGGTAAATTGTGAATGACAAGAAACGAAGAGAAAGAAAAAAAAATGAATAAAAAGAATGTTATATTGTCCAGGTAATGAACATGAATATGTTGCCGCTTTGGGAGTAGACTGTTCACAGTCCCCTATTTTTTCGTGAGATCGTAGATGTCGATCGTTGAGCTCGTCGGGCTGCCATCTTGATCTCTTGATGCGAGCGAAACTGGAGAGAGTACAAAATGCCCGTGGGTAGGGGTGGTGGAGGGCACGGACAGTTCCGTTTTTCTTGTGCTTATGCTTATGCTTATGTCGAGCGCGTTACTAGTGAAAACTGCACAAGGCAAATAAGTGGGTTTGTTTTTCTTATGTTTGTGTTTATGCTTATGCTTATGTCGCGGCTGTTTTCACTTGTGCTTATGCTTATGCTTGTGCTTGTGCTTGTGCTTATGCTCTAGTGAAAACCAGCCTTTACCGTCATCACCTTACTATGAAGTTATATATAAACCAGGAAACTGTTTGCACAGCGCGAAAATTGCCTAGGGACGAAGTTAGCGCTACAGGCTCATGCAGTGTAGGTAGCGGTTTCTCTGTAAGTGTGCGTCAGAGATGACAACAGTAGACAAAGATAATTATTCGTTTTTTTCATTCCTTCATATACTCTCTTCCTACTCAACGAGATAGTGTGCTCCCGGATTACGTAAGGAACTCAAAATACAGACTCCCGATTTTGTCAGTTAGTAAACAAACACGTATTGGTCGGATAAATAGCCTTCCGCTGCTTTCCTCCGTCCTTCTTTCAATCATATCATATCCGTGAGTATCCGTGAACAAAACCTAAATGTGAAATAATTTTATAGTACGTGAACTTAGTTGACATTTGCTTTGCGAGCAGTGTCGTTGTTCGCGCGCTACGTTATGACGTAAAGTCAATACTAGTCTCTTCATTGGTTAAGGTGTTTTTACGTCACTAGGGAAAAAATCCACCGGTGAATTTGACGCGCTGCAAGCGGGAAAAGTCCTTTCCAACGGCGAATTAGAAGCCAACAAGCCAGGGAATAATTATTGAAAAGGACTTTTAGGAAGTCTATGGAAATGGTAACACTACATTTTACCCTAGGTCTGCATTGTACCCCCGTTCCGTAGTCCGCAGTCTGCGTTTTGCACTGACCGATTAATTGTACCTTAGTTCACGATCAGGTTCACGATGTTTCAGCAGGTAAAAAAAAAAAAACATGAATAAGCGTATTCGGTCAGGTGATCAATGTTTCTCCTTCCTGTGCACATCGAATGACGCTCAACCTCGATCGTTGGCCTTTACGCCTCTTTAAGACAACCTTTCATGTTAACTGTACAGCAGTACTTCTGGCGATGGCCGTGTAACGACTTGATGATACTGATGACGACAATGTGGACGAATACGATTGATATCAGTGGGGGTTAAAGCTATTTGTTAAAGTAGACACCTGTTTATGTAGCAATCAAGACTTTTAGGACAACTGCTTAAATTCTCTGGCGTTCATTGGCTAATTTTCTTTGTCAATAAGCGGACAGACATAAATTTATAATTTATGCGATACGTCAACGAGCAAGAGCGGACAACTTGACAATTTGTTCTCGTGGATAACAAATTGACGTCAGTTTTTTCATGCGTCTGTTCTGTTATTGACAATGAATTTCGGCAT
Organism: Orbicella faveolata; assembly: GCF_042242905.1. Lineage (NCBI taxonomy): Eukaryota > Metazoa > Cnidaria > Anthozoa > Scleractinia > Merulinidae > Orbicella > Orbicella faveolata. Next base: position 7,694,617 of record NW_028301540.1, on the reverse strand, counting down.
AACATTGTCAAAGTAGTCCGCGGATCCCTTTGACAATGTTTTGACGAAATTCATGATCAATAACAGGCCAGACGCATGAAAAACTGACGTCAATTTTTAAAATTGCAATTAACTTATTGATTCGATCGATTTCTCAACAGGTTTGTCAGTTGAACCGAAAGTCAGCTCCTGAAATCTCCCGTGTGAACATCGGAGAACACAAGCTGTCAGAGTGTGTCCTTGATGAGAAGACTGGACAATGTCTGCTGAATTATGGAGTCTCTGGAAACAACAAAATGTAACGATGACTTAATTGTGATTATAGTGTTGCGCAGCAGTTTTAGGTTCCTTTAAACCTCAGGAGTGTTTCCATTGCTTGAAAATCGAGAGCAAAATATATTCCAGAGTTGTAAGAAGCAGGGTCGAAATATTCTAGGTAATTGTGTTTAATTTTGTCTACTACAAGTTCTGAACTTCAAATTTGGAAAGAAACAGTCTTTTATTGCCAAAATCACGGCCACATATCAAGGTTTTCCAAGTTTACCCTAATACCATCCGTTGAAATCTCCAATTTTGCTCCTCCGTGCCCCTTTTTGGCCTTTCTGTTTTGTTTGGGTTTTGTTTTGGACTTCTTCTACGGTTTTAGCCGTTACTGTGGTATTTCAATTTATTAGATGACCAGTAGCTGAGAGCTAACTTAATCCCTTTAATAGAAATACCAACGAACGGAAATTTACCTGCAAAAGCAATTTTCCATCGCTGGAAAATTATACTTAGGACATCCACCACCCGTGCGTGGATACTTAATTTTCAACCTCTAACGAGTGAGCACTTTTCTGAAGTCGCTTTCCGGATCGATGCCTCCGCTCGACGTTCAGGGGAGGTTAGATACTAATTAACCAATCAGATTACGTGTGAAGATATTGAATTTTCGAAATATGTTATTCCATATCAGACTCATAACCTGTTCTTTTCTTATGTTCAAAGTAAAACGTTGATTGCTCTGGTTTGCGATGAAGAAGAAATAGGAAAAGTGGATCCAATGAACTCCGATTCCTCGCTCTACGTAAGTACAAAGCTGTACATGACAGTGACTTGCGTGACTGTGTTGCTTTCTGCCATCACGGCTGTGTACGTAACACAAACAATTACTTTATGGGAGTTAGGCTTATATGGTTACTTTATTTCTTAAGCAAACTCTGTATCATTATATAGTCAAAAAATACCCTTCATCGTCATTTATTTTTGGTTTGACACGCAACCAGAGGTAATGGCTGCAAAAACTGGAGAACACGTTGGAAGGAAGACATATTTTCTGTCTCGTTCTAATGTTCCAAATTTCGGTCTATATCTACATTTACATCTGTATACGTAATCTGCAAAGGGATTTACCCATCACCGCAGATGGTCTAATATTTTGTTTGTTTGTTTCATACTTAACAGTCGACATCTTTGCACAGCATTTGCGCATGCCCAGGAAGATGCTTACTTGACGCCAAACAAGACATGGGAGTTCGATTCGATTCGTCAGATGTTGGTGGGAGCGGTTTGAGTGTTGGTGCTATCGTGGGTATTGCGTAAGTAAATTAGCGAGATAACTTTGATATTACTCGTTCCTTCGAATTGAACGAAATCAGATGCTTTGACCGTGTAGGCTGGTAGTTCGGAGGCTAGGGACAGGCAAAACAGAAGCATGCTCCCCTCGCACTTTCACACCCCGATTTCATCTCCCCCTCCCCTTGGGAGCCTCTGAGGAGGAGCGTGTGCGAAGTAACTGATTTTGTCTCTTCCTTTTTTCATGGCAGTATTGCAGGTCTCGTCTTCCTGATAGTTTTGCTGTTTGCGATTTTTATTTGCTGCTTGCGACGTAAGCTGCCTTCTGGTATTCCAAAACCATCCATCTGTACTACGGTGAAGGTTAGTCGTTACTGGCGAAATAAATTGACGATTTCTGTATCTGCTTTGCTATTTGATTTTTTAGTACCTTTGGGAGAAAATGTATTGACTGCTGGGGTGATAGACCTTCTCAAAAGTCCTCATCGGTTGTAGGTAGTTCCTCTTCCTCGCGCGTTTTGCCCTAGCGGACATTTTCCTCGCTCCGATTCGGCTTTTGCAGCTCGACTTGCGTTGCAACCTCGTTTCTAACAAGGGAGGTTAATTAAAGAAGAGAGAGCCTGGGAACGAGGTTGCATGACGGAGGTCGTAAAGTCATATCGTACGTTCTGGAGCTCTCCTGTGCAGGCGTTACGCTTTTGCTTAGATATAGCTTTCTGGCACTTTAATGGGTCTTAACAAGCATTTAGTGGTTAACTAGTATATGGCGAACGAATTTCCTTCCTCGGACGGTAAGGTTGGGGTGGGGGGGGGGGGGGGAAGGTAGGGCAGCAGACCGGGGATTTTAACAGGGTATGGGGGAAGTAGCCTGAGGTACGTGCAGCCGGACGTGCCACAAAGTCCTCCATTAGTATAGTCTATACCGGCTGTGTAGACCGTCTGTGACGCAGGCTAGGGGGAAGAAGGGTAGAGAATTTGGCAGTCTTGTGATCCATGTAGTTGCACTGAAGTCTTGGCAACAAAATTATCGGTTGATAAAATAGCATTCAGCAATATCTTTTCAACATGTCATTAGATGAAAATGTTTCATCTTTAAATTTCATCCTTTGGCCGTTCACTCGTTGCTAGGAAGCTAGAAACCCCTAGGAATCCATTATGATCCCATAGAATTTCAAGGGTTCACAGTTAAAGTGCCTATGAAGTAAAAAATAATTGCTGCTGATTTGAAAGGCTTTTCAAAGTAAAGAAGAATGGCGTTTTCCTTTTTGGAATATATTTTTTCGTTTTAGAGATATTCACGTTTTTTTATTATAAGTGATGACGTCATAGGTGGTTCCACTAAACAGTTCAACACTCAATCAAGAATATCTCTAGAAATATTAAAGCAGTGTTCTTAAAACTTGGCACCAGAGATGTACATCACAAAAGAAACAAAATGACACCTGTTGTGCCGTCGCCATGACAACAGTTATGCCGCTGGTCCTGTTTCAATTAAAAATAACATTACCAAATTTTATCTTAAACAAGGACCATCCACTCCCAACAATCTAATTGGGAGAGTTAAGACAATATGGGAATCATGTGTGTTCCGAGCAAGACCCTCTATCCCTTTTCGAAGGGTTGCAAATTGCCATATTTGGTTTTTCACAGAAAGGGACTGGAGCCAAAAGTGTTGCCCTGGCAACAACACAGAAGGTGTCATTTTGTTTCTTTTGTGATGTAGATTTGTGGTGCCAAGTTTGAAGAACACTGCTCCAATATTTCTAGAGATATTCTTGATTCAGTGTTTTAATGTTCAAGTGGAACCACCTATGACGTCATCACTTTCTTCATTTGCATAATACAAAAACGTAAATATCTCTAGAACGAAAAAAGATATTCCAAGAAGGGAAACGCCATTCTTCTTTACTTTGAAAAGCCTTTCAAATAAGCAGCAATTATTTTTTACTTCATAGGCACTTTAACGTTGGTTATTAGCTACTAATGCACTGCATGATCAAGAGATTTGCAACTTCCCGGATTCACCACCAACAATTTATCCTTCTTCATGTTCCATTTTGTTTTTTCAGGTTGGATTGGGAATTATCAAGAAGAAAGCGTGTCCATGTTGCTAGTGAATGCAGGTAGTGCCCAACTACCATCTGAACAAGTTCTCTCGCCAAATGAATTGATCAAGACAAGAGCTTCTTTTTCATCGTACTATTAGGGTTTTCAAAGACCTTTAAACTGTAATCTACACTAATCAAATCATGACCAAACAAAACCCGTGCAAATAGCGTGACAGACCAATCACGGGCCTGCAAACGTGGAAAAAGCGGGAAAAATGCAACCAGTTGAAAGTGAGGGGGAAAGTGACGAAATCGCATACCTTAGCATCTGATTGGTCAAGGAAACAATGCTTATGTTCTCATTGGTTATGGTAATGCACGTGTTTTTGGAACCAACCCTAACTAAAGCGGCCTTGACGCAGGCATAAGCACACGCGCAAGCATCAAAATTTTTCCTTTTTCTTGTGCTTGCGCTTATGCTTGCGTTTGTGTTGCGACAAGCGAAAACGAAATACCGCTCAGGCATAACACGAGCACAAGGATATTTACCACACGTGGTTGTGTTTGGCCAATGAAAACACTGGATCCAGACTACCTCGCGCCTAAACAGTTCGGAATGTTCGGATGACTTTGTTAGTGCTCGTGTTTGCGTCGAATTGGTCATCCCTGTTGCTTGCGCTTGTGCTTGCGTCGCTAGTGAAAACTAGGCTTAACCCTAACTCTAAGCTTATTCAGAACTTGAAAGGCGTAATTTTCACATACTATACCTATTGTAGTTCTGTTGATGTTTACTCCGATTTGATTTGCTATAAAAATCGAACCTGAATGTAGGTACCGATCGAGCTTTATTCATACATGTATACCGAACATACGAATAAACATTTCTTTTTGTCATAAAATTCGACCTGTTATTGACCTTATTTGAGCCATGCAGTGATGAAACTAATTTATTTAATTCATTTTATTTGTCGCTCACACAAAAAAGTAACAAAACGAAAGAAGAGACTAAATTAAGGTGGGAGGAGACCTGACAGAAACTAGAAAGTTCACGGGTGACCAGGTTGAGAGAAGGAGAGGAAAGAGAGTGAACTCCCCTATTTAGCAATTACTCCACAAGCGTGCGTTGGATATGAGATGGTAGATAGCCAACTCCAAAAAGCGCGAGTGGAATAACTGTTTTATTAAAAACGCCCCCAAAATATAGAAAACTAGACTAAAACAAAAATAAAAACGGCCAAAAAAGTCACGCGTACGCTCACCATACTTGTAGAGCATTGTACAATGGTTCATAACGCATGATAGTTAAGCCAATGAAAACTCTCGAACTGCATCAGATTCAATGATACAGTTTTAAATAATGGGCTCCTGATTTTGGATATCATAAATTTATAGGCTTTGGCTTTTAACCCTCTGAGAGCTACCTGCTATGGACCGAAGCAAAAAAGTATAATCTCTTCCAGACCTCTCACGAGCAGTTTTCTAACCTCGTTCCCAGGCTCTCTCTCCTCTCCCTCCATTAGAGGGGAGAAGGTTGCATTTTTCAGGCGCGACAATGACAGGGTCTGCAGATTTATTTATTTTTTCTGTGGCAAGTTATGACATTGTTTTCGTTGATGGTCCCTTGATTTCAGTCGATTTCAAAACTGAACCTTCCCTTCTATGAGATGTGTTCCACGAGTAATCTACAACGAACGGACGTAATCTGAAATTTACTGATGTTTTGAAGCTCATAAAATCTGATAAAATGGCTTCGCTCGAGGCTGTCGATGTTGTTATAGTCGGGGCGGGAATTTCAGGTCTTTGTGCCGCGTACGAGTTGTTGAAGAAACGGCCTCAAACAAATCTTGTCGTCCTCGAAGCTAAAGGTAGGTCTTAACTAATATCATGTAATTATTTTTACGTGGAGTCTAAGTAAGTATACGTGAAATTGCATATTTATTTTTGCTTGACTTCCACGTCAAATGTTCAACTTCAAGATCACATGCTGCGCGGCTGATGTTTTGTTTCTTCCCTGCTGTTGAACTGGTGAAGTCCTTTGAGTCATTTTTCTCTTCTTTCGCCTTTCTTTCCTAATTTTTGTTTGGGTGGGGGAAACAATGACAGCTGGAAAACGCCTATTAGACATAATAAAAACCAAAATCACCAAAATTGATGACGAGATAGAAACCCTTTTTTCTTCCCTTAGTTCCTGTCTCTTTAATACCAAAGTTAAAAAGTTTAACTAACCTCCAGTGACATGCACATTATCTTTTAAATAGACAGGGTTGGAGGCAGACTTGACAGTATAGAGCTCAAAACTGCAAAGGGATCTGACCGATGGGATATTGGGGGACAGTGGGTTTCTAGGTAAGACTGAAAAATAACTTTTCCAGGATTGGAGTAGCCTACTGGCAGCTTAGAATGCGAGCAAGCTCACTGGGCCGTAGTGAGTGTAACAACTGCAGGAGAAAAAATATCACCTCCCCCTATTTCTTATCCTTTCTTTGGATCATGTGTGCTAAAGGGATCTGTGGTTGAGTGTTGATCGATGCTCTCGATCAACCCTAGATCAACACTCAATCAAAAATCTTGATTGATCCTCAATCAACAATAGACTGACACTCGATCGACATCTCAATCGACTCTCGATTGACACCCGATCAACAGTGAGTCAGTACCGGTAGGTGGCAGTGTCAATCAAGTCATATGAATTGATTGACACTCAATGATGTGTGTGCAAAAATTAGTTGACTCTCAACTGACTGAGATGTTGATCCAGTGTTAACCAAGTATCAGCTGAGATCACGACCAAGTGCTGACCAAGTATGACAAAATGCACACCAAGAGTGGTAAATTAAGCTATTGAACTATTAATAACAAATGTGGTGGAATAAATACTTTAATGGCATAAGACTGTGTACTCTGATTTATATATATATTTTGGTCAAAAATTATTAATGGGATGTGGGGTACTCCGACCCCCCCCCCCCCCCCCCCCCTTCCTGATGGGGCCTTCTTGCTAGCTTGGTTGGGTAGCCAACCATAGTGAAGGACTTGACTAATTTTGCCTGCTTGTGGAACTAGTTGAAGTTTGCCAGTTAATGAGTTAAAAATAAATAAATAAATAAATAATAATAATAATTATTATTATTATGATAATTTAAATAATTTGAGTTGACTGAGGTTTACATTAATTAAATTTAGTTTTCACAGTTTGGTTGAGAGGAAATTAGACACAAAATAATGTAATAAAAGATAGAGTTGAACCTCCAGTTGCAACCACCTCTTGTAAGTGACCACCTCTCTTCAGTGACCAGTTTTCCAAAATACCAAAAGTTTTCAAGTCAAATCACTATATTTGGAACCTCTTGTAAGTGACCACCTCTCGCAATTTCAGAGCTAAAAGTTTGAAATTTTTTCTTGTTTTTAACCTCCCATAAGTGACCACTTGACTGATATAATAGAGTAAAAATTGGATTATAAGGTGTTGTAACATTATCGCATTCCTGGATGATATGAGAGACGGAAATTTCTCAATGGGAAGTACGGGATTTTTTCTTCAAATTGACTTTTCATATGAGTAAAACATTTAAAACATGGGGTACATGTAACTCTTTGCAGTTACCATATGCTAATGAGTCAAAATTTTGTCCCAATATGGTCTAAGCTCTCGTAAGTGACCACCTCCTGTAAGTGACCACATAAACTTGACATTTTGGGTGGTCACTTAGGGAAGGTTCGACTGTATTATCATTTTGATTGTGTACTGTATAACTGTTAGCTAGTTGCTCTTTATCCTTGACTTGGATTATCTAAATGTAGCATGTTGTATTTTTTGTATTTTTTCCAGGAGTCAGAAGGCTATCACTAGTCTTCTCGAGGAGTTAGATGTTGAAATTTATAACCAGTGGAGCAATGGCAGCAAAATTATGCATGGTAGCGATGATGTAATTACCACATACTCCAGTCCATTCCCGCCGCTATCTTATGTAGCACTTCTTGACTTATGGTGGTTTACTTACAAGGTGAACACTCTTACTATTCTCTTAAAACATCCGTTGTTGCTGTCATGGCCTTTATGGGGTGATAAAATTGTAATTAAAAAATCCTAGACCTGTCAAGATTCTGAGACTGTGAATGAAACAATGTTACTAGGCAGACTTGGAGACATGAAACCCAGGAAAACTAGATTTTGTGACTCATCATAAATTAAAGGCTTACAAGGTTTCAACTTGAAATCAAATTTCCAAGACCCAAGATCTTCTTACAAGTATTTCCTGCCCCCTGCCTCCCCATTGTTATGTGAGGTAGTTCTTGAAGCTTTCCCTGAATTCAAGAGATTAGCAACAGTTGGTAAAAGCATGGCCAGCCTGGTGGGTAAATTTAAAAGTACATTTTGCGTGGGCTATGGAGAGAAATGTCAGCTAAAAAGCATCCCTGAATAGACCTAGACTGTAACTTCTGAATTCAATAATTTTAGCATGTACCGTATTTACCCGTGTATTAGTCGATCCCGTGTATAAGTCGACCCCCAATTTTTGAGGCCAAAAACTAGATTTTCTTAATTTCCAGGTAAGAATTTCTTGGAAAACTTATCTTGTATTTCTTAAAATTATCTTTCAGCTACCACAGATATGTAAACAAATCACAGCATGTTTCAATGCGCAGTTTTAAAGCTTATTATGGCACGTATACGAGCGTTTTACCCAGTTTAGCAACACATGTGCATGCAGACTTTTCGATGATAATTTTTGTAAAATGCTCACAAAAATCAAACGTAAGGATTTCAAACAAGCCTTTTTAAGTGCGAAGAGATTAAAAGTGGCTTTATAAGACAGGCAAAACACCAAAGAAGCTCACGACTTTCAGAACGACGCCATAAACAAAGTGCAAAGCCTGTGTTGGGAACTTGGTAGTCAAGCCTTGAAATCGGTCAAGTACTGGTACAGAAGTCCTCGCACTCGTATCCTGCCAGGTTACCAAGCAGAGAAGTTCCAAGCGCGAAAGATATTTTCTCCGAGCGGCTTTACTACAGCTTTATTTAAAGGAAAAATATTGGTTCTTTATGACAAAATTGAGCCAGTGAGTGTCTACAAGATCCAGGTTAAAATTTAACGAATAAATGTTGATGCATTTTAACTTGAAGCTCTGATATGGAGAGACAGATCGCTAAGCGAACGTACGTTGTAAACTGTGCTGCCGCTTATCACATGTCTGTTAACATTGAAAGACAATTATTATGCTAATTATTTGACTGGCGCTTGGATCTCAAGTTTTGACCCATGTATAAGTCGAGGGCGAATTTTTGGACTGATTTTTAGGTCTTGAAAGGTCGACTTATACACGGGAAAATACGGTATTACCCGGTACAGTAAACACCCGCGTATAAGAACCTAGAATTTTTGGGTTCAGGCTGAATGGGTTCTTATATTTTGGGGTAGTTTTTCCGAACTCAGGCTGATTAGGTTCTTAGTAGGTTCTTATTTGTAGGAGTTGTCATAGTGATACCATTCAGAGAGCTACTGTAGTACTAGTATGTCATAATGGTTGAACATTTGTATTTTAAACCGCAAAAATGCCAAGCCTTATTTTTTAAACAATAATAAATTCAGTATCATAGGCTACCATATTTACAGTTGTATTTGATAATAATGTAAATTGTTAACAGCAATATAAAAGTCAGGGCACTCTACAGATTGAAGTCCCAAGGCTACACCAGTATAATTTTATACAGTATTCTATACTCTGTATTTAAAAGATTTTCAATTAAACAAATAATTTTCATGGTGTTTCTCAGAAATTTCACAATTTCTATCAATTAAAATCCAGTATTTTGGCTACAAAATAAGAGTGTTTTTTTGTATAAGAACCTATTGTTCTTTGCCAGCCTAAATAGGTTCTTATATATTTGGGTATTAAAATGCCCAATTTCAGCCTGTAGGTTCTTAAATCACTAGGTTCTTATACGCGGGTGTTTACTGTAGTTGCATTTTGCTCATTTATTGGTTAGGTTGAAAACTTGTGCCAAGAGGTTCCTATTGATGATCCTAGTAAATGTCCTCATGCCGCAGAGTGGGATGGAATGACTTTAGAGACTTGGAAACATCAGTCAATATGGACTAATAGTAAGGAGTCAATACATGTACATGTATATAAAATATATTTTTTATATAATACAAGGATTCAGCAGTATGTATAGGATAGGACCTTTAAACTAGTAGCAGTCAAACCGAGGCACTTGCCATTGCAAATTCCTGTAAGAGGCAATTGCATTAATTAAAAAGTTAATCAAAAAGAATTATAAAAGAAGTCTTCTTAAATTAATAAAGATGGTGAATTTTAAGCTCGGTAATGAAATGTGAAGGTGAATTAATCAACATGACACGAGCATGGGACAAAGAAAAATTCTGAGTCCCCAACAGGAATCGAACCCATGACCTCCTGAACACTGGGCGGGCGCTCTATCCACTGAGCTACAAGAACTCGTAGCTCAGTGGATAGAGTTCTCGTAGCTCAGTGGATAGAGCGCCCGCCCGGTGTTCGGGAGGTCATGGGTTCGATTCCTGTTGGGGACTCAGAATTTTTCTTTGTCCCACGCTTGTGTCATGTTGATTAATTCACTTTCACATTTTATTTACCGAGCTTAAAATTCACCATCTTTATTAATTTATCACTACTCACGATGACTTCGATAGCGTTGATCCTAGCAGTATGCAGGACACCTGTCATATATGAACTCAGTTAAATGACCTCGCTCTCCATGAGTTCTCGTAGCTCAGTGGATAGAGCGCCTGCTCGGTGTTCGGGAGGTCATGGGTTCAATTCCTGTCGGGGACTCAGAATTTTTCTTTGTCCCACGCTCGTGTCATGTTGATTAATTCACCTTCACAGAAGTCTTCTTTTTACTGATATTGCCACAGTCAGAATTTTAGTCTGATTATGGCAGTGTTATATCCTTCATAGATTTGTAAGTTATGTCTGTTTGCCAGAGCTTAGCTTAATTGTTGGATCTTACACTTCAGTCTTCAATTCTCGTAATATAAGCCTTCCACAGCCTTGCTAAACCTGTAGTTTTATCTTGAGCCTAGTGGCCCATCAGGCCAACACATATCTCCATTTTGTGGTAGTATGAAGAAGCAAGGAATATTTCTACCCCTCCCTGGATGGGATGCTAGTCCATCACAGGGTAAACCCCTAGAATTCACCAATACCTATTTAAACACCTGGGTGGAGAGAGGCATTGGTGGAGTAATGCGTCCTACTCAAGAACACAAGAGAATGACCTGGGCTGGGCTCAAGATTTGGATAATTTGGTTGATCTAGAGTCCAGCACGATAGCCATTTAGGTGTGCCTTAATAAAACGTTTGAAGGACTCGGTGGAAGAAGGGTGACAAAGTTTGCTTTTGTCCAAAAATTGCTAAATTTATTTAAATGCCTTTTTCCACTGAGTCCTTAATTTATTAATTAATATTTATTTGTCCGTTTATTATTCTCTGCTCTACCAGTTGTGAAAGAGGTCCTGGATACTGTTGTTGGTATTGTATTTGGAGTGACCCCCTCTCAGATGTCCCTCCTGTTTTTCCTTCACTACCTGCACTGTTCAGGGGGGTGGTCAATCATTGTGGATTCAAGTGTAAAGGGCCATGCTCAAGAGTGGAGAATTAAGGTAAATTAAAACCTTAAGTTTGACAAAGATTTATTTTGTTTTATAAATATTAGATCTCTTGCTTGAGCATTGACTCGGAGATAGATTGACAATGAAAGTCTCCTTTACTTGCGATAACCATTAAACAAATGCAAAATCTTCCATACTTTAAAAGGGCTATGTTAACAAAATGTTAATTGAGTATTGACCATGTGCTACATTGTAAATAACTGTCAAATTGGGGAAAACCTCTGGCCAGTATTATAATTTACAGAGGGGCAAAGAACACCAAGGAGTAAATTAACTCATTATCAGCCATTCCTGGCTATGGTCATTTCCTCACTTCAACTCCTCCAAACAAAATATTTCTTCTGCTTGTCTACAATTCTTTGCTGCATGTCCCACAAAATGAAATGAGACCAAACTCATGCTTGTTGTATATAAGATGATGATAGCCAAATCATATTCAACATGCGCTTGTGGAATAATAATTACTGTTGAATATATTCAGCATACATGTATGGCACATTGATACAATCTTAAGACTACCCTAGGAGGCTAGAAGTTTTGCATATATTATGTATTTTTAGGGAACTGCTCATAGAGTTACAGAGCTCCTTGCCGGAAGATTGGGAAGGGATAGACTTATATTGAGTCATCCTGTCACCTCGATAAAACAGGTACTGCAGTAAGATCCAGTGTCAGTGCAATCTCTTGGATCATGTTTTCTTTGTTTTTCTAACTTTAAGGAATAATAAGACTATTTTCAATTTTCTATTGACAGTTTCCCCATTTACCCATTCAATAATTGGGGTTACTTTGTTGGGGTACATTCTGGGCTGACCAGTAGGTTTTGTGTGAGTTTGGGTTTACCCCAGCAACTTTCAATTAATTTTTCAAGGGTCTTTTTAACTGAACACCTCCCTCTCACTACTGTCACTAGTAAGTATCCCCCCCTGCAGATCTAAACAAGGTTCTTGAGCTTCAAATGTGTTTTGAAATTGAAAAAATGATAATTCTAATCTTGGCCAAAGGAATTTGTTCATGTACATATGTACATGTACTTTGAGATTCAAACTTATTATTATTAACTCTTAGTTTCCAGTACTTGTTCATAAAGAACACTGTTGCTGTAATGACTGTTGTTTTGCCAGGAAAATGAACATGTGTTTGTGAGCAGCCTAGTTGGCCAGTCTTACAAAGCCAAGTCTGTAATTCTGGCCATTCCACCACATTTGGCAGGTGAGCACATGGATCCTGGAAGGGGGGAGGGGGGCAGAGAGATACTCCCAGAAAAAATGAGGCGGGGTGACAGTGTGGCCCACTTCCCAAAACTGCTAGGTACCTACATGTATTTAATACTAAAATCTGCAATTTATTGCAATTGGAATCTGTTACTTGGCTATTTATTACCTGACCACAAATTTGATTCCCTACACTGTATTTTAAGACCTGACCCTTAAATCAATACCCTGTCAGGGTTCGAACTCTTTTAAGCTCTTCAAATTCCATGACTTTCCATGACCTACTCCATGACCTTTTCCTTTTTTCCATGATCTTTAGTTTAAATGTCACTTTTGAAAATTCTCAAATCTATCCTTGCTTTATTTTCAAATTTGCATTTTTTTACGTCATCACAGGCGTTCGCCATAATGCATTTAGTTCAAATTGCCCTTAGAGCATCTGCATGGGAGGCTAATTGCTGGGTTACTCGTTATATTGTATTTTGTTTTTGTTTTGACATGTGCAGCAATGAGACTTAACTATTTAATATTTTCCATAACTTTCCATAACCAACAATTACCAGTAAATTCCATGACTTTCCAGGCCTGGAAAACGAAATTCTTGAATTCCATGACTTTCCAGGTTTTCAATGACTAGTTTTTAGACCTGCTGTATAATTAGTTTTCCAGTTCAAACCAATGTTATATAATAATTATATAACATGGGTCTGAACTAGACAACTTATTATTATGAAAATATTTTCTCATATTTTTATTAGGTAGGATAGCTTCTTCTAAAAAACATATACCCAATATGTAAGACTAGAGTGCAAAAACCATAGCCTACATACATGTAGCTACATACCTACATAGCCCATATCAGGGGGTACCCCCAGGATGGATTCTCAAGCAAGTGTGTTACCACCTTGTGCCATTTCCAACGTGATACTCACTCTGGGGTTTCTGTTTTCAAGGCCAGATTGAATTCAGTCCACCCCTGCCATACAACAAACAGCGTCTTATTCAAAACATGCCCCCATCACACTTAATTAAGTTTGTAGCGACATATGCCACAGCGTTCTGGCGGAAGGCTGGCTTATCAGGAGACATGGCTAGAAGTACCGCTAAGGGTGTTTGTGAGAATAACCCAGTTGCAATCACATTTGATGGGACAACAAGTGATGGAAGTCCAGCAATTCTTGGGTTCGTTACTTCATATGCAGCAGCCAAGTGGAGCACAGAAACGGTACTAACTGATAATCACACCACTCTGAAGATTCACATTTTTCCACCTCATTTATGATAGTTCAGCTGTTCATAATGACCATTTTTGGATGTAATAGAACACAAGCTTTAATCTGAAATGTGGGGAAATCATAACTATATAAGTTTAATATATGGGATTCTATCAGGGAACAAAACTTGTGCAAACCCACACTATCAGTTTCTAGAAAGGTGATCTAGAGGAAAAGAAATGTTTTGTCTTAGCTTGCAGCTTTCATTTAATTGTTTCCCTTGCAAATTGTTTGCTGGCATACAACAAAATCTAAAATGCTCTGTGCTAACATTCTTGTAGGATGAAATGAAAAAGAAAGCTATCCTGAAGGCTTTGAAGTTGTATTTTGGCCAAGAAGCAGAACATCCTTTAGATTTCTGTGTCAAGGTGAGTAAATGGTAACAGTAGCCTTTGCAACATGCAAGACACTGTTAAGTTAAGGCTGAACAGTAGACAAAGTATATCATCACTGCATGATCACTGCAAGCGAGGCGGCATGGCCAAGTGGTTTACGGCACAGGATTTGAAATCTGGAGGTCCCTAGTTCAAATCTTCTGCCCTACCGCTATCTGGATTTGTTCATGGTGGTCCTGAGTTCAACTCCTCGACCGCGTTGTGTAAATAGCCAACTTGTCAGCCTCCCACTGGGTGGGATTCTTAATAGTTTATGTTATATTTGAAATGTTTGTTTAATTATTTACAGTGTCCCCAAGTAGCATATTAGTGCTAAATACATCGACCCTTAAATAAAGTGATTATTATTATTATTATGCAATGCCTTCTTTTAAGGATTGGTCTAAGGAGACATGGAATGGTGGATGTCCTGTAAATGTGATGGTCCCAGGAGCTGTCATCAATTATGGAGACTGTTTAAGAGAACCATTTCATAGGTGAGAAGGACACAGGGAAAGATGACATTGAAAAATTAAATATTTGTAGGTCTAGAAAATATTCATACATGTACCTCCCCTACAGAAGGGATTTTTGGAAATTGCAGTTAAGCTTCACACATTTCGTTAATGTTTTTGGTCTTACAGAACCTGCCACCCGAGCTTTCTAAAAAGATTGCTTCTGGTATAAGCACCATCAAATGTATTAGGTATTCGGTCCCATAATAATTATAAGACTCTACTTTCCACCTACAATTCGTTGGTCCAACCTCATCTCAATTACTGCAGCTTGGCGTGGGGATCCTGTTCTAAGAGTCTTTCTCGAAAGTTACAAAAATTACAAAATCGTGCACCACATGTCATAAATTTTTCAAATTACGTTTGTAGTACTGATGAAATGTTGTTATGGATATTTTCTGGAGCTGCACAATGTTGTCAGTGCATATCAATCACATTTTTATTACACTTATTAGCATGAATCAGTGGTCTTTGGCTGAGCAATGAAGCGATTAATTCAACTCACTCCTTTGTGTTTCAATTTTGTCAATATGTACTTTTTAACAAAGTGGCAGTTATAAATGTACTTGTATGCATGCCTTTTGTTTGTTGATTAATAAGTGTTTTGTTTTTTCCTATTTTCACCAGGGTTCACTGGGCAGGGACTGAGACGGCAACAGAATGGCGTGGTTACATGAATGGCGCAGTACAAGCTGGCCAGAGAGCTGCAAGTGAAGTTCTTGACAACTTGTCTTCTGAACCAGGGGAAACTGATTTGTTTAATTATGAATAAGTTACTGGGATGTGGTAGAATATCAGTTAGGGGCAAATAAAGAAGCCAAGGCAGAAATATGGTAGAAATATCCCCCTTCTCAAGGGTTGTCAAGTAACCAGAGTTTTATGACTAAGTATAATACAAGGCTTTGCTTTCTATGAACTGCAGCATTACTACAAGTATATCAAGTTATGCATCGTGGTTTAGAATTTATATGAATTACATACATGTACATGTACTGTACAAAAATGATGAAACAATTTTCTGTCAATATTTTATAAATTCCAAGTATTAGCAGTATGATAGGTAGTTCGTATAGTGTGATCATCCGGGTGAGGGTAGTTCTGAAAAGAATGGCTAAACTGATCAATAACGTTCAACGGACCAGACTTATAACATCATTGACTGACAAACACTATTCACTTGACGCTGAAGATGACTTCCGCTCAGGTTGTCGAAACATCAGTCACCAACAACAGTTCTTTTCAGAACTACCCTCACCCGGACGATCACACTATACGAACTACTGATACTCCTGGGTTCAAACCATTTACTAAGCATGATAGGTGCAAGAAATTCAGATTTATCTAGTAATTAGTATCAAATAATTATTTCGATGGGGATGTAACCCCATATTATTTTACAGTCCTTGAATTGAACTTCCGTGCCAAAATTATTATTTAAAAAAATACATGAACTTTTAAACTATGAAAGAAAACAAAAGTATTTAATAAAATTCAATTCTAGTTTTTCAACTGTTGATGACTGACTAGGTGTTGTAATTTCTGAGAGAAGGAAAATTTATTACAATATTGGAATTGGAATCTAGGTACTTTTCATGTAAAATAATTGATAGAAACAACATTTGGTTATTATTGTTTTGTGATACATGTTCATAATAATCAAGGTTATGGTAATATAATTGTCATGACATAAGAACCTTTCTTTCATTTTATAATTAAGGTATTTTAGTCATTTAATTTTTTGCTTTGAAGAAATTTAGCATTTAATTTACTTTTGCATGTTGGAAATGTCATTCTCAAACTCATTAATAATTTGTCACGTTTAAACATAGGAAATCAAGACCGTGATGGTGTTTGGATGTCTGATCGTAATTAGCATAGATGTTTTGATTTTTTCATTTCTCTGTTTTCTCCTTAGTTTTAGTTTCAATTGAGAAGATATATCAAACACTCAAGACAGTGTTTGACCACATTACCAAACACCACAAAGTTCATCAAAAATGCTCTGCTACGTGTCGTATATTCAAGTCTCTTCTCGGTGTTTGGAAATGTGGTAAAACACAGTCTTTTTTGTTTGGTATATTACTTAAAATTAATCCAAAGTCAATCTGATGTGATACTACTATTGTAGTTTCTTGAATAAAAGTTAAAAGGTAAAATTAATCTGAATAATTGTCATGGGGAACAAATAACTTCTTTATTCAGTGTTTATTTTTAATTTCACAAGTGAAATTTTAAAATTGCCATGGTAATGTTTGTTGCAAAATTTCTTGATAGAATAAACAATTCAAAAGCCCATGATTGTAAGGGTATTAAAGGGTAAAAAAGGTAAACAAATGGTACACTCGTGAAATTAAGAAATAATTTCACTAGCATTTTGGCAAAATTATAATTTCCCTCACCTTAAGGCTCGGAGAGTTATTAGAATTTTGACAAAACACATGAATTGAAATAATTTCCTAATTTCACCCAGGGGTGTAGCTAGGGGTGTCCTGGGGTTCCTGGGTACCTCTGTTGGTACTCTCTAGAACAATACAATGGCAGATGTTACTCAAAATATAGTACCTTGTCACAAAATATATCATGACAGCACACTCCTACACAGACTTTCCACAGGCATATTGTGCTTGTGATACTGTCTGAAGAACAGAAAGAAAGTCTGCAAAGGAAGGAAATCAAGCAACTATAGAGTACACATTTGAAATTAACCTGACATGCAAAAAGTTCAGTTTTGGGTGGAAATGGGTAGTGCTTTGCCTTTGTATCCCAGAAAAGCTCTGTGAAAGCTGTAATTCTGAGGGAAAACCCTAAAGAAGCTACAGAATATTCTTTGCTAATAAATTAAATTTATATTTATTTCTTTGGGTGGAGAAAGGGGGAGGGGGGATTTCGGCTCAAGTTTCCTCCCATTGGACAGAGGTGCCAACTACCAAAAACAAAAACATTCAAACTGCAAACAGCAAGGCATTTAAAACAAAGTTGGATTTATTTAGAATTTCAGTCTTTATGGAGTACAGGTAACCAGCAACAGAACTAGGACAACAGGTTGAAATGAACTGTTCACAGAAGTTGGATAAACCTACTGCTCCAAGGCAGATCTAAGAACTGATACAAAGCCAACAATACAACTGGAGGGAAACGATCCTGTTTGCTGGAGCAAGCACTACAAGTTTAAATGCAATTATTGACAGGACTCAGTTAAACTCCACACTCCACCATTTCTACCACAATGCTACCTTTTTTGTGATGGAGACTCTATTTCACCCACATGGTAGAGCGAGGGTGGTAGAGCAATGATATGGGGATGGGTCCCATCCTACAGTAAGGGTGAACTCCTGTTGAGCAGTTGCTACTTTGCAATGCTATAACCAGACTGCTCCAACATGGGCTTACTAGCACCCCCACCCCCCGCTGTACACAACAGAACATTCACATTGTGGTAGATCCTGTAACAGATGTAATATTGTATCTATAAATAATAACGATAACAAGTTAGTAATTTACCAAGCCATGTTTTGTTTTTGTTTTTTGCATTCTCTACCACAAAATCCCATTACTAAAAGTCAACCCTTTTTGCTCTGCCTACTCAGTTTGGAATATACTATAAAAGTATTCAACCTAGTGAAGGTGAATAGTGAATTTACCGTGCACATTATGGCCCGGAAAATAAGTACTATTACCTTTACTTTGATGACTGGTATTGTTAATTATTCCATGTCACATACACTGCATGGTTTAATTAATACACAAGAAAGAATTTCACAGTAGAATTAGGGAGGTTGAATTCAATCCACTTGATATATGTTGAAAAATAAAAATATTGGCAATATATTAGATGCCACAGAAAACCAATCACAAACAGGGTAGGAACTTAAAATAATCTTGACCGTTAGTCGTTCAAGCTTTACAGTTTAAGATTTTGTTTTTGTTTAAGACTAAAGAACTTTTAGTTTTTCTTGGTGATGCACTCCAACTATTGTCAAATACTCTTGAATCACACTGCACGTACAAAATGCTACGGGATTAAGAAAATCATCTACTGACAAGTTACCTACTAAAATGAAATTTGCAAGAGTCCCAGACTCTGCCACATGTACAATGCACGTCTTTGCAAAAAAAAAAAAAAAAAAAAGGAAATGATATCAAGCTGTCTTTTCAAATGCACAACACACTTCCAAAATCAAACGTTAGTTGAGTAACTGCTTGATGTGTAGCCACACCAAAATCTTGCATCCATACACTTGCTGAACTACACAAAACTAAACCATGGTAAAGGTGAACTTACAGTCTATAATTACCCACCCTCAAGGCACAGCACTGTACTTGTCCTGTGGCACAGTGCAGCATGTACATTTTGAAATGATGTGTGCAAAAAGAGCTATCTTAAATACTTTGTATAATGATGTTGAAGTCTATTTGAAAAATGCCAAACATGGCTGTTGCACATGTACGAGTTTATCGTACCCAAGAGTTTGTTTTAAATTGTCTATTCTCCTTGTGTTGTTGCTTGCTTGCTTGATGGAATGACTTTCCAAGTGAAATAAACAAGAACAGCATTAAGATAATTGTAGAAAATCAATTTGCTTTTTTTGTTTTGAAGATTATAATCTGTATTGGGTCCAGCTGTTTTACTTCCAAAGTTTCTTGATCGACATGTTTTTCTCCGAATCCTTTTGCATGACCTAGGAAGTAAATGCAAATCAATTTAAAGTTTTGTCAGCATGTGTCTTGTACTTTATTCATTAATTTTGTTTATTTTGTCCTTTTGTACTTGGAATATTTATTTATTTATTTACTTATTTATTTATTTATTTATTGTAGTGTTTAACGATTACTGTATTTCTTATTTATTTATTTAGTGTTTTTTTTAGTGTTAGTGCATCTAGTAAATATGCTTGTAACCGTAATTGTCAATGTAAATAACAAAGAAATAAAAAAATTGTTAAATTAAAAAAAAAACACAAATCAATAACATGAAAGTCAGTATGAAAGTACCACTGAGTTGTAAACAGACTTCATCATGCATTACTAACAAAGACGTACAAAGAAAATCCTAAGGAAGGCTACATGTGTGTACCTTTGTGACTGCCATTTCAAAGTCTTCCTGTGTGACATGAACTCTTCTTTCCCTCAAAGCATACATGCCTGCTTCTGTACAAACACCCTACAACAAGGAAATGAAATTACCGGTAATTATACTTGTACAGTAAAGCTCTTTTGGAAAACAACAGTTCTATATGTACATTTTACAGTACCTGCAGTACTACAGGAATTGTTGGTTACCCTGTATCGTACTCTTTGTTATACCCAAGACAAAGTTAGTCTCTGCCATTATTATGCCACAAGATCCACAGTTTCTAACAGTAGAACATGCACATCCCAACCTTCACTTAGACACATGTACTTCCTACTACAAAAGTTAAAATTTGAAAATATTCTCTCAACATTTAATTTTTAAAGACTTCATATATTGGCATCATCTGCCTTGCTTGATGGAGACTGTAGTTCTCAGTCTTTTGATCATTCACCTTCTGCAATGTACAATACCTTCACTTCAGCTCCTGATGAGCCAGGCATGAGTTCAGCAATTTTTCTGAGGTTAATGCCTCTTGTTAAATTCATCTTTCTCGAGTGAATCTTCAGGATGTCCAATCTTGCCTGTGAAGCAAGGTCAGTTGAGTGGAAATTATGATGATGTTAACTCTACACATAAATACATTTATCATACTTGTACATACAAAAAAAGGTGCTGGCCCTATATTCGTGAGTGTTAATACTGGAAAAAAAATCTTGACACACTCAAGTGTTGATAGGCTTACAACAAACAAAACAAAACAAAACAAAAAACTGAAGATTGACTAGGAGATTGTGAACAAATTGCCCCAAATATGAACAAGTCGCACCTCCTCATTGGGTGGTGGAAACTCAATCTTCCTGTCAATACGCCCAGGTCGCAAAAGAGCTGAATCCAAGATGTCTATGCGGTTTGTTGCCATGACAACTTTGATATTCTTGGTTGCTTCAAACCCGTCAAGCTGGTTTAGCAGCTCCAACATGGTCCTTTGAACTTCACTGTCCCCTTGTAATGTAAAAGAACAGTTCATAGTCACATTGAACATGAAAGATTTAAATTTCCACCAGCATATTGAAAAATTATTTAACTAAGCCAACAATGAAGAGCATTCAATGCTTGGATAAGACTGAAGTTTGCATCAAAATTTAAATTCTATTCATCTGACAACCAGATCGTTTAAAACCTAACTAAACAGTAGACAGCAAGTTTTACTGTGGACATCTCCCTACTGCAGATACATCTGTACATGATCCTGTACAGATGTATGGCTGTTTTGCTGGTCACAGATCGCGATGAAATTTCACTTGTTTCTCTGCAACTGAGCTCACTTTAAGATGGACACCTCTCCAAAGTAGACACTCAGAACCTTTCAAAGGGGCGTCCACCATACAGAGTTGACTGTATAGTGTACCAATACATAAACAAGAAAGTCCAGTGAGTTAAGAGATCAATCAGACAAGGACTTTGTTGGATATAATTATTTCTCTTTTCAGTACACAATCTCACCTCCAGATCCACCTTCTAATCTTGATGATCCAATGGAGTCAATTTCATCCATGAAAATGATAGAAGGAGCATGTTCCCTGTAAAAAAGAAAACATTAAGAAGTGAGGGAAAAGCGTGAAAAATGGGAAACAAAGCTAAGAAAGGCTTGAGAACTGTAATAAAGATCATTTCACCTTGCCATGACAAACAGCTCTCTGACCATTCTAGCACCTTCACCAATGAACTTCTGAACCAGCTCTGAGCCTGAGACTCTGATAAAAGTGCATTCCGTGTGGTGTGCAACAGCTCGAGCGAGAAGGGTCTTTCCAGTTCCTGGTGGGCCATACAGTAACACTCCCTAAAATGAACACACAGATACATGACTGTATGTATTGGTTCAACAGCTTGTAAATGGCAACAGTACAGAAGCAAATCAACAGTTTCATTTAAACTACAAACTAGTCAAATCGTACCTTGGGTTGATCAATTCCAAGGGCCTCAAAAAGCTCAGGATGTTTCACAGGTAACTCAATTACCTGGTCACAAGCAAAACAAACAATTTTAGATAATTTATCAAATTCTATTCAAGACAATGGAAACACATGCAACTTCATTAATATGGCTTACACCACAGAGAGTATTCCAATTTCCAATTTGTTACTGTCCCCTCCCCTAGATAGAATGTTAGCTCCACTGTAAGATATCACCCCAACCACCTTCCTCCCTGGATTTTGTCAGGTTGCCATAACAGTCCAACAGAATGAGTAGAGAGGCAATGTGATAGAAAAGAGTCTCGTTTATAGTAATGCTTTTTAAAGCATTGCCATAAAAAAGCCACTGCCTATCATATGTTAGAGAGCTTTTTGATTAAATGCCGAAAGAAATCAGTCAATTACTTTGGTTTTGCTTTTGGTTTTACTACGGTTTGAGATTTGCTGAGTAGTCTAATTGGTACAGGTAAGTAGTTGGTTTGGTTAAATTGGTTTTACAACGCTCAATTGAAAACTGCTCTACTACCATGAGATTGCGACTCAACTAGTAAAAGTACAATTTGTGGACATGAAATAACTTGTTGGCACATTGAATGCAGTTAAATACAGCAAGGCACATGGAAGGATACTACATGTACTCTAGCACTACATGAGAAAGGACAAACCTCTTTGATTTCCTTGATTTGTTTGTCTAGACCACCAACCATCTCATAAGTTGAATCAGGAACCTTCTCAACCATCATCAGACTGACAAGAGGATCCACCTAAAGATGTACACATTTACGATCTATACATTAATAAAATTCCCAAAAATATAAAAATCATGTTGAGTTAGAACTTCAAAAAAGATGATTTATACATTACAGTTTAGAATTCAAAGAAAAATTCTTAACAAACTTTATGAAATTTAACCTTATGCTAGAAAAATTTTTTTTTTCAATAACCAGATCTGTAACATAATATACAGTGGCATATCAGCAGATCTGCAACATGATCTACAATACTATTTAGGGTATCTGAGATGTAATTGTGAGGTGTTACAACATTCTGTTATATAGGCGGACACCCCTGGAGAAACCCCTGAAGGTACATGGTAACTTTAACTGATCTCAATAAGGAGAAATTGGATATTGATCCAGGGGTTTCATTACAGGCCAGGCACCGAGCAAATTGACCAGCTTAGAGGTTGATATTGCCCACCTGGTTTTCTGCCATCTAGAGGAAAATTTTTCTTATAAAGAAGTTCAGTTCAAAAAGGTTTGCCCGCCTGTGAAAACCAGT
The DNA here is from genome assembly GCF_042242905.1 of Orbicella faveolata. Taxonomy (NCBI): domain Eukaryota; kingdom Metazoa; phylum Cnidaria; class Anthozoa; order Scleractinia; family Merulinidae; genus Orbicella; species Orbicella faveolata. Next base: position 7,671,676 of record NW_028301540.1, on the reverse strand, counting down.
TGCCTTCCTGCTGGAAACGTTAAAGAAAACACTGTTGATCTCTCTCCATTAGGTGATCTATTCTGTGCTGAAAATGTGTGCAGTCTTCAAACCTTGTTTGGTAAAATCTTGTGAAGAGTGTAACTGTCGTTCCTAAGAGCCACCCTGCAGTTTGGGGTCACCTAGAAGAGAAATACAAAAACAAAAAAAACAGCTACAAATGGCGCATGATTGATGTGATGCAATGCATATCTTATAGCTCTTTTGATGTGGGCGTGGGCATGTACATGTACATGTCAGTGTTCCATTTAAATTTTTAGAACAACTGATCACACCATTTATCAGGCAGGCCCCCAAAGATGGGTGCTGCCCTCCTGGTGCAGCAATCATGCTGAAAAAGGAGGATCGCCCCTTTTTGTAGGGAAGCCTTGGGGCACTCCCCTTCGAAATTTCAAGATCTTTGATGTTTCATGGTGTTCTTTAATGGTAGTATTTGGGAGTCACAAATACAGCAAAATCATTTTTTTAAAGTAATTCTTTTAGCTACATGTACATTTGCACGTAGTATTTTTTAAACTTTTTTTCATGTTTTACAGTCAGTGTGATGTCTTCAGATTGTACCAACTCAACCTATGTGGATGTTGAAGTAGAACATGTACAGACGCACATAACAATAAGAAAATTTACCCCAGAGAGCATTATGTACAGTTGACTGTCACAGAAAAGAAAACTCATGCCCTCTTGATTGAAGATTTACATGTAGCATGTATGAGGCAGAAAAGAGAGTTATGTTGAAGTGATTTTGTTGCTAAAAGTACTAAGCAATATCTCACTTCATTATCTATGACTTGTGTACTTCTGTCATGGACCTACAGTGTAAATAAATATGACATTCTGTCACCCTGTCTCTCTAAAATGCCATAAAAGGCCGCAAAATATACCTGCAAAAGCCCACGTACACTTAGTTTTCTAGACTGTGAAGCAATATCTTTTTAGCTAATATCAAACAATATCATGGCTTACCTCGCTCATATCAATTGATTTATCAATATCAACCACAAATTTCCCTTCTGGGTGAACCTGTGGGATGAAAAAAGATATTAGCTTCACATATAATTAATTAAAGAAGCTAGCTCCCAAAAATAAAAATAGATGCAGCCAATACAAATAGGTGGCTAATATAAAAGCATGATTCATGCAGGGGAAATGTAATACAAAATGCCATAAAGAATAATAAAAAGTATACAACAATTCTACAGTTCAGGTAAGCCGGTGTTATGTTTTTCATGTACAGTACATGTACATGTAGATATTAAAAGAATTCACCATGCTTTTGTGTTTAATCAGATACATGTACTCGCATAACGATACACAGGCAAGATTGATAAGACACTTAGAACAAAGCGTACACATGTTCTGTAACTCAAAAGTAAGAGAGGTTCATTTATCAAGGAAGTACTATATTTCACTTGACGTTTAGTGGTTAGTTTGTCAAATAAGACATCTTACATGCATAAGTAGAGGGGGTGAGTGGAATAAAGCTCTAAGTGACTTGGAAAATGCTGAGGTAACCAGCATTGAAATACTTTCCAGCAATTAATACAGTTCGTCATTATTGCCAAAAAAGAACTAGTAGTACTTACACTTCTTTTGAGACAATCACTAAAACCAGAGTAACCTGTGAAAATTGCTGGTAGGTATTTCAATCCTGCCTTAAAATTTTCTAAAAGTCACTTAGTTGTTTTTATGTCTTATTATTCCGCCCACCCCTTGAGTTGTCCTTCTCAAAGAAACACAAATTAAGGTAGATTGTTTCAGGAATCACTGGTACGTGGACATGAAGGAAGAAACAAAACACAACTAATTGACATAATTTAACTGTGGTTTTGCATGTACATTGTATTGTATATCAAATGCTGATGCTCATCAAGTAAATAAGGAGTTTAGCACAAATGATTATCAACCAGTACAGTTGTATGGCAACCAGAAGTTGATGTTCAGCTTTGGTATGTTTTCACTCTCACCAATAAGATGGATTCCTCTAGTCTGAGCTTTTACAACTTGAAAGCTTACGTTTTTTTATGGAAAGCCAATTAAATACCTACATGTTTACACCGAAAAGAACACATCCTGTAAGCTTACCATTATCTAAACTTGGTACAACAGATATATACATATAGCTAATACGTTCTTCAATGTTGAAGGGTAGGGCAATATCCTTAACTAAAAATATACATTTTTACACCTACAATACAACCACACTTAGATTTAAAAGCTACAAAGCAAAGTTCATAAAAGATTCACACATGGGGTCATTCATGAATCCAGTTTGAAAATATTTTCAGGAATGAATAGAGCTGGTATATTTTAGTGGTGTTCAAGTGGGAGCAAAATCAAAGAGACTTCATACAAACACTGAAGCTACAGTATTGGGTAGAAAAATATACAGAAACCTTAATTTAGCCAACCAAATAACATAACAGTGAAACGTTCCTTGTGACAAGGTATATCTTTTACTTGAGATACATATCACAAAATAGGCATCTTGAACAAGCAACAAAAATGTATTGTATTGATCAATACCATTTAAGGCCCGAGAACAATTCAATCAATACAAAGAAAAGCAATTCAAAAACACTTTGTCAACATTGCAAATGAATATATATGAAAGATCATATATTTGAATTAAGAAGAAAGAGTTGAAGACATATTGATCATCGCAGTTATACTCACAACTTAAGCAGTCGTGAAATATTATGCACTAGTCAACAGTTTTGTACATGTAGCTCGAACAACCTTTCAATTCTTTGAATTACTTCTTTGAGTTAAAGTTTGGAACAATTACACATGCAACTCTGAAGTTTTTTCTAATCATTACTGTATTCTGAGGAAACCTTGATTACTGACAGAAACCGACCTTCACTAAAACCTTTTTCTTGTCCATGGGTTTAACCACCTCACCGACATACGAGCCTTGTTCCTGCAGCAGCTGCAATTCCTCTCTCAACATTCTCACTATAATGCGGAAAGTCAAAAGATCATTTTCAATTTATAGAATGAATGCTTTGTCAATTCTCCACTTCCAGTATACATATTGTATAATGTAATTATAGAATAGTATTTTTTTTTTCAGTTCTTCCCCCTATAATGATCATAAATTAGTGGGGGTGAACAAATGTAAAAAAACTTAAATTTAAAAAGTATGATCTAAGTCAGCAAAAGAGCACATGCACTAAAAAATAGTGTCCATAGTACATATGTACAGTGGTGTATATATCCAAAGTACTTCAAGTGTAGTTTAATTGCTATTGCATGTAAGTATTAGATACAACCAGCTACAATGTACATAGGAATGTTGCTTCTTGTGTACAGAATGTAATGCAATAATCGACCATCCTGTCATCCAAGGCACAAATTTTTGAACAACACACGTAGTATCTGGAATACTGTCAAAAAGAAAGCACATTCAAACTGAGGTAGTAACTTACCCTGGTCACATAGACCTAAAAAGGTCAAGGACTTTGAAGTGTGGAGAAATGAAATGTATACCAACCTTTAGCATTTAGCTCATTTCTCTGGGCTTCAAGTCTCCGCAAGTTCTTGATTTCTTCTGTGACAACCATCTAAAGAAAGGAATTTGTGAACTACAATGTACAATGGCAAGAAAATAACAAAGAAAAACAAATAAAGGATAAACCATACAAAAAGTGACTGGAAAGATGACATAACATGTGTTAGGAATTCTGTCGAAAGCATACCTTTTCTGTTTCATAAAAAGTACCTTGTAACTTTCCAATCTTTAATAATCACAGGGTTAAATAAAGGACCACCTTTGATCCAGTGACAAACATAGAAAAATCTCTTTATTACAGATGCAAAAGGGGCAGAACACAGTGTCAATATTCTGGAGATGTTTACAAGTACATTACAAAGTCAGAAATTATATGAATTCTTAAGCCAAGAGAACTGTCTGTACATGGTGTACATGATGCTCACTTTGCATTATAAAACAGTAGAATAGCAATTTTTTGAACCCCCTTGAACCCTTTCTCAATTTTTCAAACCAATTTCTGTTCTATTAGGTGGTTCAAATAATTTGGATTCCACTGTCAATAATTAAATAGGAAGGTAAATGACAGAAGTGCATAGCCTTTGCTATATGCTTATAGCCCAATTGCCACATGTTACCTGGAGAGCCTCAATCTTGGTGATGTAGTATTGTTGAATTCCTTCATGTTGCTTCTCCTCTTCTACTTCCATCTGCATGAATGAAATGACAACATACATGTTAGACATTAGGGAGTTTAAGCAGATCGCTATGGCTGGCTCTGATACGGCTGCCGGAAGTAAATTTCCCCCAAAATGAGACACTGTGCATGTAAGTCGGTTACATCCAGCAGTAGCCTGAAATTTGACTATGTGAGTCAGGATGTTTTGCCGTAGTGGCTACTACGTCGGGTTTATTTCACTTCTCTGGCCCTTTTGAATGGACATCTTGGCATTTTAAGAATTCCATTGAATACTATATCCTTTAAACTCAATTTAAGTCAAAGATTGTGTCAAGGTTGCCTTTCGTATATAAGCTTGTAAATCTGTATCCTGAATTTACGATAAGTTTTGGCAAAGGTGATGGAATGGCGAAGCGAGTCAAGTGAAATATTCATGTTGAGCACAAGGTTGTTTTTCTTCGGTTAAGTTTGCTTTGAGGGTTTAGTGAAGATGTTTTATATCTGGATAACTATACGATGCTATTTTGCTTCTTTGAGTCTTGATATATTTGTGTTCTTCACTCGGTATTCTTTGAGATATTTGTCTCTGAAATTATATATTTCATCCATCAAATTGTTATGGTACAAAGTGTATGGCATTCGCTTTCGCTCAGAAATATTCCATTTGTCCGACCGAATAACAGCCATTGTCCTTTGAGCGAAGCTATTTGGCTGTGAGAAACTAAATAAAACAGATTTTAAACTCCTTAGCCAATGTTTCTTTCATCTTTGTATTTTGCTTTACTTGCTAAACTTAAAATTTGGCAGACCACCAAGACGTACTCTCCCTAGACCTTTTCAGTCACTGCAGCCATAGTAGCACCAGCCGTAGTGATTTGCCTAAACTCCCTATTGAATACATGAATTTAAGAAAATTTGAAACTTCAAGCACCTAATGTATTTGTATGCATCTTCACTGTTAAGCCCCGGGGGGGACCCTGGGCATATGTGGGGCACTTGACTTTGATCGCCTTCTCCACCCTCAGGAATTTGACTAAGAGTCTGGGTCCCAGGGTGGGGATGTTTGATTTTTTTTTTGTGAGGAGGAATGGAGCCCAATCACATAATCACATGTGCTCATCTGTGCAGTCATCTTGAAATAATTCTCATGGAGAAGAACACAGGTGTTTAGGAGGTAGGCACTTGCTTTGTTTCTTTTTCTCAAACTTAGTGATATAATACTGCCACATTGTTTTGTATTAATTTCCACAAATAAACCAACCATTCCATTGACAAGGAGAAATATATTGACGAGGAAAAATAAATTGTCTCTCTTGAAATTAAAGGATGCCTGCAGGGCAACACGCCATGACACTACACCAAGTTAGGGATATTTGATTTGATTTTACGCATTTTTTGGACCCTGTGATGGGGATTTTGATCAAAAATTCTTCTGAAAAGTCAAATACCCCACATATGGCTGTGGTCTCCTCCACTCCCTTGGGCTGAACATTGATTAATGCACAAGCTACAGCAATAAAGTGGAACTGAAAGTCTGTTCCAAATTGTTCCAAAGCCATACTTAGCTAATTGATTTTGTATTGGACAGAAAACATCAATAGTTTGAAAGGTAAGTTAAAACACTGAACATGAACATATAACCTGATAACCACAGAGTTCAGGAAACGAGAACTTAGAAAGAGTTTGAGAAGTCCTTAACAAAGGAATACAGAACGCTATCACAAGTACAGAAATACATCATTAAAAATAAACAAGTCATAGAGCTTGGTGTTCACAAGGTACACAGTTCGTTACCGTGGGAAGTTATATAAAGAATTAGTGGACAAACAAACTCAAACTTCATTAAGTTCAAGGATCTACGGGTCTTCTAGCGGAAGCTTCAACGAAATTAAAAGCTAAAGACCGAATGGACTAATGTCAATCTCGAACCTTCCAAATCTCACTTTTACTTATAAAAGTCAATACGGAAGAAAACTGCATAGTGAAAGTCCTTTCAAATGAGTGACGTGCAGAGTTAAGCGAAATTCGCTTTTCAAAAAAGTCATAGTTTTCGATCAAAAGATGTCGTCATGTACAACCACATGATCAACTTTTGAAGTTTCTTCGTTAAAGACCGACACTAATTCCTGCTGTTTTCTCATGGTAAGTTCCCTTACCTCATCTGCCTTTATTTTCTGGACTCTACGAGCAGGTTCTTCCTTCTTAACGGTGCTTCTCGTGCTTGGCAAATGCATTACAGCCGTACCGGCCGCCATGTTGGAATGACTTTGACAAAATTTGAGCTGGACCGTGATGCTAAGCGAGACTAGACACTTACGGATGAATGGACAATTGCATTATGGGTAACTTGTTCCCAGTACTTTTAGGCAATGAGAATATCTTCCCTCCCCCAGGCCCAAACCGATACATTTTCCTAGTTTTCATTATAATTTCATATTTCATCTTTCCTTCTGGCTCTGCAATTCTTTTGTCCTTAGAACCGAGCAAAGCAGTACAAATTCCTGGAACTCGAACTAACCGTTGGAGCGTTTCTCTAACAGAAATAGCCCCCATCAACGGTCGCATGTTTCCCTGACAAATAACCTTAATTATTATACATCACCATCTGTCTTCTCATTAGCTCTCATTGGCTACAAGCCTACAGTTAATTCTGGGAAACAGTGCAACCTACAGATTATTCACTAATCTGCTAGCAGATTAGTGAATCAATCTGTAAAACAATGTATAATAAAACAATTATTAGATTCGGTTTTTGTGATATCCGGAATAATCAAGGTCTCGGTTAGTGCTATCACTTCGGCTGATAACACTTACCTCGACCTTGATTAGTTTATTATTCCGGATATCACGAAAAACTCATCCAATAATTGTTTATTATCAGAAATTTTATTGAAATACATGTACAGTCGATTCTGTCTGATTATTCCTGTTCCAAATATACTATTATTTGTTCGTTTCCAGTATATCAATAAAGCATCGCAGTGTTACATGCAACAAACTTAATCGATTTCTAGCTTTTATTTGCCAATCCACATGATGTTGCAGTGCTAGTCTTTTCATATAGTTTAAGTTTATTTTGTGCTAACGATATAGCAACACTTAAACAAACTCCAGCCTTAAGAAACCTTTAGAAGGTACAAGAATTCCTGAACGTCGTAAAGTCAGTTGGTTCGTAAAGCATATTTCAGTGATAGCTGTATCCAGATTTTCCTCTGCTTGGCCGTGGGGGACGGCACAACATCGGTACGGAAAAGATTACGCACGTAAGAAAAAGACCCGCACATACAGATACAAAGTCCGTTGCGCCAAAGCAAACACATTAGACAAATTGCCAAAATATTAGCGTAAACAAATCCTAGCGATATTTGATATTGCACAGCCTAAACTTCCCTTTTCTCTGAAGTGCCAAGCTCCCGCCTAGCCGGATGGAGCTCATAACAAAAGATATTCTTAAGCCGACCCCATTTGACATGTTTGTTTTTCCTTAAAAGGATCTTTTGATAGTATCATGAGTCTTATGATATACGCACTTGCGGCGTCGTTCAGCTTCTAAAAACACGCTCGCACCGCACCTTTCTTTCTTCTTGTGAAAGAAATTCATGGCTCATTTGCTTTTATGTTTGCGCTTTCTCAATATACATAACGTTTGTTTACGGTGTAAAGATCACGAACTCATTCAAGACAAATTTGGCTACCGTCCGTAGCTAAAAAAAACCCTAAGCTTTATTTTATATATCAGAGTCCACATACGCTGATAGGAGAACATAGTGACTTTCACATTATTGTCAAGGTAATATCGTCTTATTTCTTCATATAATGACTTAATTAATAATTCCTGCCTGCTAGTCGAAAGCTTTGGACAAAAATGATTGTCGTGCACTGAGTGATAGTGATACGAACTCAGTAAATGTACCTCTGCGAGAAGTTGGTTGAACGAAAGATTTTCTCAGTGAAGACTTTTCGTTTTAACTTTCAAAGCCTGGCAGGTACATGGAAAAGACAGCAGTGGAGGAGCTTTGTTGCTGTCCTTAGCGCGCCGAAGGGCGTAGGGCGTTACGTAAGAAAGTAAGTTTCAAAGCTAGCGGTCACTTAGAATATTTTGTCTCGTATAACAGAGACTTCATTCTCGTTCACACTTCCGCCAATTACAAGCATTCTTCATCTCAAATCGCAAACGTAAACACCTCATTACTGAGGCAGACCAGGGGGTAGCCAGACAGTCGATTAACAGGCTGTCTGTGTCTTGACTGAAGTATTTCCACTGTCGAAAACAATTTCAGGCATGTTCATGATTGTCAAGCCGGAAAAAGTCATGTTACACCGAGAAAAAAATATCGCTGATGCATACACACGCCCCGATAAAAAAAAAATCCTACCGCATGAAAGGGTTAAAAAATTTCATGCCTAAAATAAATCACCCACCCACCGCCACCCCCCTCAAAAGTGAAATGGTCCACCCCCTAACAGGAGGTGTATTCGTCCCATACGCCAGGAGGTGTTACGTCTTACATTTTAAGGTTATCCCAAGATTCTAACTTAAAGTGAATGCTTATTATAGTCAGAACAATCTCGACTTGTTTTTTTGTTTTTCCCTAGCGATTACATTGTCCGGATATGATATTTATCCTATAAATACGAAATGACAAATATAACGACTCACAACGTGTATGGAACAGGTGATTAAGGCAGGAGAGTTATGATACAGTAGAATTCCGATTTTTCGAACCCTCAATTTTTCGAAACTCCCGATACCTCGAACCAAAAGTCGTTTTTCCTCCTCAGTCAAACACTAATTTTACCCCCGATTTCTCGAACTCTCCGATTTTTCGAACCAAATTTTCGTTTCTCTTGAGAATTCGAAAAATCGGGATTCCACCGTAATCAAAGGGCGGAGCAATTTGTTTGAGTTCTTGGAGAATGATTTCATCATAATCAGGGACAGTTCCACCAACGTACGTACCACCCACCCTGAAGATATCGTGTCTCGATTGCCAGGAGCATAATATAACAAATCCGAAAAGCTGCGCTCATTTTCTATATTTTTAGTTCATACTGATCATGGCTATGAAGCTTACAATAGTTAATCCGGAGCGGAAAACCTATCGGCATCTAAGCCCACAGACCTACTTGCTGCTCTGTACAGTATAATTAAATTGTTAGAGCAAACTAGCAAAATTTAAAACTCCAAGACGAGGTTAGTTAAAAACAGAAGCTAGATTATATTGTTTTGGCAATATGCGTGTAATTCTTCAGATTGACATTAAAATTAAATATTGCTGTCAATAGAACTACTATTTTGGCTTGAATTGCTGAAGGCCGGGGGTCGTGTGTTGACATAAGGCGTCCAATTAGCAGGGCTATGTTATTCCGGTGAAAAAGCTCAGGTTAAAAAGCATTTAGTCCGGTTTAATAAAGCCAGATTTGGGCAATCAAAGTAGTTATCAGTTTTGAAACAGCTCTAGCCTACAATTCGCCTAGCTCTTTAGTGGCGGGGTTTTTGGAGAAAGCGCTGAAATCTCGGTGCATGCATGTCTTCAATTTTGTTGCACTGCCCTTTTTAGGCGGGGTCTATATTTAGACTATATTAGACCACGGATTAAGAAATTTCGGCGCGACACAAGCTGTATATTTCTAACGCAGGAAGTTGAATTTCCTTAGCTGGTTTGCTGACTAATGTTAATGCTAATGCTTATGTTATTATTTAAGGCGTCTTAGGTAGCTATTTTTATTGCAATTACCTAGGCATTCAATTGCAAATCCTCATTTTCTTCCAGCCTCAGTGACGAGACGAGACATTGTAAGGACGCGGCAGGCTTTCAGTTCTACCCGGCGCAACTTTGCGAAGCTCTACTATAATTAGGTAAGTAGAATGAACTCGAAACTAGTTAATTGCTGAATTTAAGGTTACCTAAAGTTTCCTGTTATACCTTATAATTGGGTTTATTTGTACAACTTTCAAGAAAGAATGGATATATATAAAGATTTATGGGGTTCAAAATGCGCAAAGAAATTGATCATTGCATTGCAATGATCAATGACTTTTAAAAATGTTACTCCTTTCAACTTAACATCAGATTTTAGAAACATGTTTTTTTCTAAAACTGATGAACGAATGATTTACCATCGCCAATATAAGTGGTGGTTTTTTTACCTTGATATAATCGTTTCAGTATTGCCAATCTTTCGGGGCCGTAGCTATAGTAACAGGCAAACCTCAGTCACGTTTTTCGTTTTTTGTTGTTTATCAGTCAGCATGAACACCCTAAATACCATGGAAGAGAACTTAACCATGGACAAGAGCTCAGTCAATAATTTTTTTCTTTTTTTCATGGACATTGCCTCAGTCATAATTGTCTCATGGACATTGCCTCAATCATAATTTTTCATGGACATTGCCGCAATCATAACTATTTCATGAGCATTACCTTAATCATAATATTTTTCTAGCTATGGCTCTGTCTTTGCTATACTCGAGAAATTCTCCCATTATCGCGCCGGGGATCATCTTCTTGGAAAACAAAAGCACATTTTAATTACAAGCAAGAACTAAAGGCCCTACGTGACAAGACAAGGCGAACTATAAGCTTCTTTTCTGTCGGTCGTGATCGACTTTATCTTTAATCTCAGCCGATGACATGTTTTAATCCGCAAATGTAAATCCAATAACAGTAAATTGATTAATGGCAACAATAACATCAACAGGTTGATAATAACAGTAGACATTTTAAAGACAAGGATTTTATAAACTGAAGAGATTAAAGATGGAAGCTTGTCTTGGCCGGCCGGTGTCCCGCACGTCGAGTTCTGCAGACCGAGTTTTCTCGGAGCGTGCTTTTTTTTATACGTACCTAAATTTTATCGTTAATAAATGGAAGCTTATTTTAAATTAACCCTGAAGACTTCGCAATGTGCAGTCTTCAGTTCTCAGTCAATTAGTCATTCAGCCAGTTAGTCAATCGGTCAGTCAATCAGTCAGTCAACCAGTCAGTCAGTCAGTCAGTCAGTCAGTCAGTCAGTCAGTCAATACTGTTCCGTTCGCGTGTAAAGGGATAATGCAGTTGCTTGCAGTCCGTTCAAGCAGTCTGGATTCAAATATTTCCGGCTTCAAACACGACTGAAAACCGAAAACAATACACTTTCTAGACGCTTTTATCTAAAACAAAGGAAAAACTTGCTGTCCAGAGGAAAAAGGTTAGACTGAAATAATTCACTACTTAACTTTATTCTGAAAAATTTATTCAACCTTTTATAAAAGACAAATGCCAGAGTGTGTTTCTATGTATTTAGCACTGCTTATCAAGACTTAATAAGAAAGCTAACGCTGCAAATCTCGTCTCAAAGCTTATTTCCAGCTGTGCTGGAGTAAGCTGGACAACTTTATTTGGCGAAATAAAACTTTCAAAGTGTTATTAGAAGTAATCCTGCAGGCGTCATGTCTTTTTAGTCCGACGAGACAGTCTTATCTTAAGTAATTTGCACTGCAGTTTTCCTTCAACGTCAATATTAACAGGACATACGTGCAGAACTTAATATCAATTATTTACATTTTGTCTCTTACTGGGCCCCAGGCAAAGAACATATATCTAAGAGGTACGTGCATATACACAAACGTTATCTGCTTCAGTTCCCGAGCACTGAGGTCCCGCGCGCGTCAAGGTGAAGCTGAGCGAAGACCGTAACAATAAGTGTATAAGCACAAGGTATGTAAACTTTATAGATTGAAGTACAACATAATTATAAACTTTATACTTCGTTGATAACATATATGTTTACTGAGGTGGTCGTCGTAAATGAGTTTTATTTAAAGAGCTGAATGAGAAGCTTTTCACTTAGAAAAACGTTGGTGTTTTAATCGATACTTTTCTTATGTCCCTATAATGTTACAAGAATGAAAAACTTATACATGGTTTTGCAGACTCCGGACACGAAAATGGAGTCTGAACAACTTTTTAAAATAGCGATTAATAGTGTGTGAAAACAGGTATTCAATATATTTCGCGGATATTTTTTCAATGCCTCCGGCTTAGTAGCAACGAAAGCTGACTTCAGTCCTTCGCGATCGTGAAAAAAAAAAAGAACAGTACAGGAATTAGGAAAGACGATTAATATAATTGTTAGTTTGATAACAACTTCTCTCTTGATCGCATGAAGTTGTAACGATACTAAAGAACATTTTCGGTCATTCCGGCGTTATCGATATTTTAACAGTTCATCTGAAGGCGACCAGTATAGATTTGAGTATAACGGCATCTTCCTTAGCTTGATGAAGTGAGTGAAACTGCTTCATTTTTCACTTAATTACCACACGTCGCTCTCTTTGTCATCCATCCATGTTTTACTCAAGTACATGCGAAACACGTTCTGTTGTCTCAAGTTGTTCTCATCAAGACAGAATCAAGAAAGAAAGAGAGAGAGAGAGACCAACAATATTATTGTGCTTCGGATTATAATTAAGGTATGCTCTCAATGTGAACCGACGAAAATACATTGTATATGAAAAAAGCATTGTATTTTCAGGTGTCTGCGGTTTAAACAATGCCTCGAGAAGTCAATTTTAGCACGTATTTGTCCAATGAAAAGGGGTTATATTTTCATAGACTGTGGGTGAAGACTCAGGCCATACTTCCTTTCCCGTTGTTCATTTGTTGAAGTGCATACCGTATCCGAAAGGCCCCGGTTGTTAAAAGCTTATCCAGGATTATCGACGAATTCAAACCATTTGCCTAATTTTTTTCGGTTCAAAAGCTTTAAAATTACATTTTCGACAATTCTGAACTGTATCTTAAAATAGCAGCGTCAAACGCTCTGCGGAAACGACCAAGAAAATGAAAACCTTTGGTTCATTGCTAATCCCAGATTAAGGTTAATTCGGCTCGCGGAAAAGCCGTATTCACGACAAAAATTTACGTTTGGATCATCGACGAATTCAAACCATTTGCCCAAATTTTTTTCGGTTCAAAAGCTTTCAAATTACATTTTCGACAATTCTGAACTCTAACTTAAAATAGTAGCGACAAACTTTCCGCGGAAACGACCAAGAAAATGAAAACCTTTGGTTAATTGCTAATCCCAGATTAAGGTTAATTCGGCTCGCGGAAAAGCCGTATCCACGACAAAAATTTACGTTTGAATATCTTCCAATCAGTGTGTCCTCTTCGAAACATGACGATCAGAATCTCCAACGCCGACAAATTCAATGACGGCATCGCGGAGCCAACTGACGGATTACACACCACCGCGTTGTATTATTCATTACAATGTACTAATTGTTGAGAAGTTAACATGGCATGTCAAGCCGATATAAGTAAATAAACTGACCCACTGAGCTGCGCTATATAACTGAAAGTATAACTCGCTGTAAGTCAACTGAGCAGTTAATTTTTTGAAGATAGTCTTAAACTGTATCTGGTCGCGGAGACTGATTTCTTTGTTTGTACAGTTTTAAAGAAGTGTCTAAGGTAGGTACAAAACGCAGCTTGCCTTAATTGTGTTGAGTAAGTACGTACTACCAATTTCGAGGACGAACAACATCGTATTACACTCCATTCTTATTAAAACCAACGAACCGAAAAATTGAGTTGAGTGTTCTTAGTACGTACTACCAATTTCGAGGACGAACAACATCGTGTTACACTCCAGTCCTACTAAAACCAACGAACCGAAAAATTGAGCTGAGTGTTCTGGCTCCAGAAAACAGAAATTAAAACGAGGAACGTAGCCACAGCACTTAGGAATATCATTTGTTTGTGTTTTCATCTTATATACGACCTGGGAATAAAAGCGAATGACGGACGCCCTAATAATTAAGATCGTCAGGGACCCCTCACGGGTCCTCTCAGATAAAGCGGCTGGTATCTCAAAGGAGCGTTCAGTGGTAAACGTAAAAAACTTTGATGCCGTTCTATATGGTGAAAAGAAAGAAAATGGCTTTCCACGGTCTTTCTGGGGCAAATTTAAACTCAAGCAAATACAGTGCCATGCAAGTTGGAATCGATTACGCAACAAGTTGAGACTAGAAAGGAGTATGCAAAAACGGCCGGAAATTTGTCTAAAAAATGTTTGTCTTCTTCAGTTCACTGACGAATGACAGACCTATTTTTCACATGATGCCTATTAAGGATATTTGCCGACTGGTATTGCACTGTGTTTACAATGTATGTTTAGTGTTATAAGTAAACACATTCATACGTGTTTACGTACGTGCTAATATAAATGTTTATTGACTACGTTTTGCTCATAACTTTCGAATCAAACCGAAATAATAATATTTTGAACAAGCCTTTCCAGTCGAGACTAAAGTTTCTCAGTGCGTTGTGCTGTTCTTTTACGTTTCTCTCTCGATCATTTTTGTCCCAGAGTTTTTTTCTTTCAACTATGTCACATCTTTCAATGAAGTCCCGCAACAAGTATTTTTTTCTTGGTTGCGTTTGTTATGCTCTGATCCACGATTGGTTTAAAAATTCTCGTACAAAGAGCTTTAGCCAGTAAGCGTAGACCTGATGTTTCTTCGCCAATAGGAAGCGCTTACCCACCCTTGTTTTCCCGCGTTTTCTTACGCGCGTGCGCTTCCAAATGTTTTTTGGCCTACAGAGTTCATGTTTTCAGTCTGGTTTGAAGTGATTAACCCTATGATGTGAATTTGTTTAAAAGTGATCTGATCAACATTTCACGCCCTCGCATTGAATACCAACGCATCGCTAAACGGAGAGGTCATTGACCGAATCTAGAAAACACACTTTGAGAAGTCAAGATACAAAAACATGACTAATTAACCTCTCGAGCGGAATTTAAAAAGATCCAAAGTAAAAGAAAAAATAGGAGAGAAGACTTAAGCTATATACAACAAGGGTATTAACACTGAATCACTGAATAAAATTCATTTAATAGCCGAGGAAACCCATGAGAAAAGTTGCATGTATTCTAACTTTTCGTTGGTGGCCATAGCTAGTTATCAATATCAAGGAAGGCTTCCTTTGGAGGGATATTCCCACATACAGCTGCAGGAAGAAGGAAACAGGAGGGTGGGTAGATTTCTTTCACCTACCAATCAGATTCGACATTTTATTGTGACCCTAGAGTGATGAAGAGCTAATTTCTCCTCACGATCTATAATGTAGATGCAGTGTGAAGTGATGGGAACGAAGAGTCTCATCAAACAGGGACTGTTGCTTTGATTAGCCACTATATTCTCAACACTGTCACTAGAGAAATGAATGCAATCAGTTTGAAGAATTCAGTGATACTTTTAGCTTGGCTGATATAGCTTCAACGTGGCCCATAAATCAATAATTAGTGGCCAAATGGAGATTGCAGTTATTAAAATGCTTAAAATTGTTAAATCAAATGTTATCCGTATTTAACCCTCATTCAACGTGCCAAGATCTTTGGTTGCAGTGATTTTTTTTCATAAACTAACGCTAGCTATTTTGGCAGTCCTCCCTGAACAATCGCTTATTTGTCTCCGAGATGATCTCTTCGAAGAAGGAAGGAAATACTTCATTAGTATCCGCAGGTAAACAAGGCTTGCTGGGTTTCCATTTTCCATCCAGCGTGGCAATTAAGTTGTCGCTTTTGTTGTCGCTTTTGTTCGGACATTTTAATCATACCAAGCGGGTTAATTCCTGTAGAAAATGTTTGCACTAGCGGCGTGAGTGGTAACATTTCACGACGGGAACTTTCAAAAGAAGTGCGAGTTTGTTTATGCTCTCAACCACAATTAAACCACAACACGTAATTGTCCTTCGAGCGACTCTCCCGAAGAGCGGGCTCCTTCGCATCCAGCCGAAAAATACGGTATGTAAGCCTTTTCTTAATTATCAGTTAAAAATCTTATCAAGGTCAAGCATTAGCCAGTTGAGACAAAAGTTGAAATCACCTTATAGCGGCAGTCAGTGTAGTTATTGGTTCTAATCAGTATGGTAACACTGAACGCGCGCCAGCTAATTCAATTCATTCCCGTCTTGGTTTTGCCGTCCTTTCTCTTTAAGCCTTCTAAGCGCTTCAAGTCTTAAAGAAGTTAAACCGTTTTCACGCAATTATTAATGCTAATACCATTTTAATTGGCCACTATTGTGGTAATCCAAAGGATGCAATCTGACCAAATTTTGCGCGATCAAATACACCCTTGATGATTTGCGACAAACCGTAGCCGCTACTTCATGTGTACGGTGAAAGCGCGCTGAAAGCGTCTCTTCTAAAATGACTCCGTCCGCTCTTACTCTCTATTAAATTTAATCGTTTTTTACGTCGCGTTTTTCGTTAGGCGGGAAGTTATTTAGTTTTTTTTTTTAGGTTCAGGGGGTTGTTTCAAGTCTTGCTGGGTGCAAATCCTTTATATAGGGCCTCGTTGACAAACAAAAATTATTGCGAGATATTCCGTCCATCATAATCTGTTTGCCTGTTTTACTTTCAAGGAAATAACTCAGTGTTTCGAGAAATCACTGAAATGTATATTTTCGGCGTGATATCTGTGTAGGGGGCTTCAGTAAACCATGCCAAAAATCCACAGCCACTTTCAAACCTAAATGCAATGTGTAAACCAGTTAAAGAAACCCCTGTACTGTTTGGAAACATCAAGGAGATCAACGAACCTTTAATCATCACTCTGGGTTATTTTTGTATTTTTTTTTTTCTAGTCTCGTCTGTATACATTTACGGACCGTAATCGGATCTAACGATACCCTTTGTTTTAGTTACGTCATAAAATTCTTTTTGTTATCGTTGAATTATTGCTAAACACAGAAACTCGATCTCTGTATATACTTCGCTATGCAAGTCCACATTTTTTGCATAGCCACATGCTGTGAAAGTCTTGCCTGTCTGAAAAATAGTCAGTTTCAACGCTGAACGGCTCTAAACATGCTAGAAACTTAAATCCCAGAAATGGGCACTCTAAAGAAGAGCCAACATTTAAAAACACTTCAGGCTGAGTGAAGAGCCCATCCCGATTTGAACTGATTTAAGATTTGACAAAATAGATTTATTGTTAACTGAAGGTTTGTTTTATTTCAAACGAAATGTGACCAATATTTTCTTTTTCGAACACTCCTTTTCTTAACTTGGAAGTGGTCGGAAGAGGTCGGAGGTGGTCGGAAGTGGTTGGAAGTGTTCGGAAGTTACCGCCTTCAGTGCTATTATCGATCTTTGCAAGAGGTTAATTGTGATGGCCAATCCCTTTGAAAACTCCGGAACCGCTGTATGACCTGATTGCTTTTCCAGTGAACTTTCTTGTTTAGATCTAAATCCTGAACAAATATCTCAACTTCAGCCTTCGTCTTTTTAAGTAAAGATTCTTTGTTTCTAATGCTGTTTCCAACCTTTTATAGTATCTTGTTAGTTAGAAGTTCAAAATAAATGCTCTTTACTGATTTATGTACAGTTCTTTTAGTAATGGTGTTGAGAATATATCTGGCATAAGCCAGTGTCGCAACCTCGCTCCCAGGTTCTCGCTCAAAGCTGCCGGCGGACGAGGATCCTGGGAATAGGATCCCTCCAACTGTCTCGCCTTTCTATCAACCACCAACACTACCGGCTAAGGGTGATTTTTCTCATCTTATGCAATGTAAATGAACGAAACTGTTTTCAATGTTTACGTCTCAGAAATGGTCATCATGACAGTTTCAACTAGCATTTGGAATAGGGCAAACTGTCACTTTCAAAATGCCTATTTAACGCCTGAGATTCCCTAAGACGAAAAACTTCTTGCCGGACCGTTGTTCGCCTTGCGATATGCTAACAAAACTAACAAACATTCCAACTGACGTTTCACGCACTCGTTTGACCGGAACTCTAATCTTATCACCGATTCAGAAGAAACTCAAGGATCGAAGGATAAAACTCCAATTTAGATTCCCGCGAAAAGAGGACATCGAACATCAAGGATTGAATAACAGGTAGTCGCAACACTGGCTGCTCAGTCAAACTTGGGAGCACTCCAAAGTGAAGATTTGACAGGGTTTGTGGTGAATAAGTTCTGCTCACTGGGTTGCATTACTCTGTCCCGACCTGGCGTTGAAAACTGAAAGCAGCGAAACTGCGTCGAGTTTTAAGTCACGCAATGTCACGCGGCGGTCACACCATCTATTTATAGACCATGATACACTGCTTCATGCAGAGGACCCCGAGCGGCGGTCATACATCAGGCCGGTTGTATATCCACCGCCTGAGTCATCACTACAGTCTGCCAAGGGTTTCCTGACAGGATTCAGTGTGTCTGGGAAGAAGGAAATTCAAGACGGACTCGATAAATTACCAGAATCTGCCGACATCGAAAGGAGCTCAAGTGAAATGGTACGCTTTAGTAAAAATCCTGCGCTTTCTGCATAAATGAAGTATATGGTTAACGACAGTTGACAACAGTTAGCAACAGTTTGTGTTTTTCAACTCTTATGTCGATTTCTTAAATATTCGGGGAGAATATTTTCTTTGTTGATGCTAGTTTTTAGATGCGCGAAACAGAAAAATAAGATTGAGTTTCCAAGCACAATCAATCACCGATGCCTCGGCCTCTTTGGCCTCTTTAGTCTCTTAAGCCATTTAGCAGGATTTACTTCGAGGTTAAACAAAACTAACCTACGTATACCAAGAAAATCTTTGTATATTTTGTGACACGATTTCTAACCTGCTTTGAGTAATTGTTCTCGTGTTTTACTGACACCGTGGCCTAAATTTGAATCAACCTAAGTCCGTCTCAAGCTAAAATATAGACGAAATCACGGTAGTAGGTGTTTGTTGATTGTGCTCGTAAAATTGGCACTTTATTTGGCTAGAAATGCTTTTAATCCTGTAAAATGTTGCTAGGATCTTCAAAACATTTGCTAGTGAAATCCCAATTCTACTAAATTTGCTAAGCGTGGACGTCCGGAATACTTCCGGTCTTTTCCCGGAAATCCCATCCAGCACATATCGGTCATTTCCCAGCCCTGCTCGCGAAGGTAGCTCGCGCTCCTCCCCCGAACCCGGGAGCGGTGGAAATCGACCCTATCCTTTCTTGAAACAGGCGAAATTTAAAGATACGAAAATACAGCAACGAGAAAACTGGATAAGCCGACTCGTTTGTTGAACTAGCTCTGCACAAAAGCAGAAAACTGAAAGAAGTTTAAAATGTGCTCGTTTTGTATATTTATGACAAGAAGTGTTCGCACAATGATACAGAGTGCTTGAACAGTTCGAACAAAGAAACAACGTAAAGAGCTTATCTCAAGTATCGGGCGAAACCTGACGTAAATTTCTGAAGTGGTAGGTGATCATGAAATGCACTTTTATAATCTAAATCGTAATTCCGAATTTTGCAGGAGTGCTCTCCAAATCTCGTTCCCATCTCTCTTCCTTTGTTCTATCTGTTGTTGCAAGTGTTCCGCTTTGTAACCTTAACAATGTTCGCAATATTCATGGTGGAGTGTAGTGTATTCCATAACGAGACCAGCGTGGACTGTGACATCAACTTCACCGCTTACCACACCCCTGGCTGTGGTCCGTACTGCTGGAAGGGCATGTGGATTGGCTGCTCAGTGATCACGTGTGTGATTGGTTTATTCATCATCTTTGTTCCAATTGCAAGCAGACACATGAAACAAATTCGCCCTGCTTCCAACACCTCTATCGCTCGTTCTCTCATCGTTAAACCCTACTTCTGGCACTTAAACGCCATTGTCCTTCTCGTGGTTGTCTACGATGCAATTATCCTCAGCCAAGAGCATGTCAGTGGTTCAGAACAAGTGGAGATTGGTGTGATCGTTTCCAAGCTGCTCACAGTAATACTGATTTTCCAACTCAACTTCACGTATCCTCCGAGCACCGCCGATGGCTTTCCTCTCATCTGCCTTGTGTTGTACTACATGACGTTGTCAATTTTTGTCTTGGATAACTTGTGTAAATTTGTGGAGCTCACCGTTCGAATTTCGTATAAGCTGTACACTGTAAACTCCAAGAGGTCCGACAGAGAGTTGCAGGTTATTAGTCTGATGTTGGAAATTGTCGACGCTACTCTGTATCACAGTTTTGCAACTTTTTTCTGGAATAAAATATTCCGTGGAAGGAGCGATGTTTTGATGACGTACAGTCCTGACTTAGCCCAGTCTCTCCGTGTTCAACGGGACGACGCTACAAGCGAGAACCTGGGGCCGGAGTCCTGAACTGGCTAGGGATGTCGTGACTAACTCTTGGTAACGCCTCAGCTCCAAGCCCCCGCTCGTTGTTTGACTTCAGTTTGAAAAGTGGGTACCATTTTAAGTGCTTCATATATGTCCGACTTATTACCATTTTCGCAAGAAATGCCACTAATTGATATACACTATCAACAACATAAATGAAATAAGAGATTTTATATTTATAACTGCCGAGACATTGTGCTAAAAAAAAAAAGATTTTGATCTCTCGGCGGATTTATTTAGGAACAAGAAAGCTTGTATATAGGTAGTTAAGTGAAGTGAAAGATGTTGATCATGAGTTGACTTTGCATTCCAGCCGCAAGCGAAGTGCTTTGTCAGAAATGGGCTCTAACATAGGCTGAAAGTTCTAAGTATGGTTTGAATGAGATAAAACGAGCAACTTGTCAGCCGTGAAGTAAAACCAACGCTCAGATAGCAAAAACAAGCACCAAGATTTGATTTCTGTCCACATCTGTCTGTCGAGGGACAGGAGTCAAGCTTGGGTTGAACTGATTGACACCGCGAGCTTTGAAAAGTTCGAAATTCAGACATTCGGCTTTTTGTTTGCGGTTATCGCGGTAATTTACTTAAAATTCCCAAACTCTGAATATTTCCTCTTAATAGTCACTAATTACCTGGATTTTCTTTTGAGACTCATGGATCTGCGATAACTTCTTCGTGAGCTCAACAACAACGACAACCTTAATTAATTTGTACTTACAGTTACAATTTTATGGACAGAAAAAAAAAAAAAAAAACAATAGAGCTCAAAGCATCGGACGTACTTCTGGTGATGCTGAGTAAAATCGAGGAGTTAACACAAATTTATCACAGGGTTAGATAAGTAAATGCTTCAAGTAATGCAATTAGCTAGTAAGCAAGGTTGAAGCTTGTCACACGGGTGGGTGGTATAGACGGAAAACGATCGACTCGCAATTTTTGCTTGGGCGTCGGTCACATGATCGGCTAATAACGAAATAGAACTGAGCTCTTTTCAGTGATCGGTAAAAAACGCCTTTTGCACTTAACTAAAAGCTCGTTATTACTTCCACGCTCCAATAATTTCCTGTTTAGCCATTTCCACT
Source organism: Orbicella faveolata (assembly GCF_042242905.1). NCBI lineage: Eukaryota > Metazoa > Cnidaria > Anthozoa > Scleractinia > Merulinidae > Orbicella > Orbicella faveolata. Next base: position 7,650,235 of record NW_028301540.1, on the reverse strand, counting down.
GCTCATGGCAACAATAACAACAACAGACGGGCAGAAGTTTCAATGATTCTCTTTCGCAGCTAGACCATTACCACTTAAGGATGTACACTCTACTTAGTGGACAGACAGTCATGACCATAGTAGCTTGACCACACACAGACATCACTTTTAATTGACCCACCGTATTAGACACCAACTCCCTATCAAGCGGGTGTTCGCTTTCGAGTTAAGCCCATTCCTTCGTGACTCAGTGAAAGAATTAGAGGCATTCAGTGACTAAATATCGTAACTTAATATGCAGACACGGAATTGGCAGAAAATCGAGTATTAACGTCACGAGAAATAGCTGAATGAGGCTTGTGGGGTGATACAACCATACTAAGAAATCGCGGATTCGAAATCGCTATGTGCTAGCTGAAATCTAGCTAGCTAAAACACGCTTTGCCAGAGTCGAAACGAAACCCCTCGAAATGTAGCGTGAACACGTATAGTGTAGCCGTAATTGAGGTAACAGATGTCAGAGAACTCTGCTGCCCACAAATACAAGAAGTCATCTACGATGAAATAACGGTATTGATCGAATCACGTTTTCAGACTTTCCTCTTGACCCATTTAGAGCTCATTGTCACTAAAATGATTTAGCTTCCAGTTGGAACCAATTCAAGTTAAGCGTCAACAAATTTGGAAAATTATCAAGTACTTCAGTGAAAGTTATATTATGACCTAAGCACAAGCGTCGCTGAGGTAACTTTCTGACACACCCTTCCACCATTTACCCAAGAACTGGTGCAAGAATGTAATTCTAAAATACGTCGCTCGAAAAAAGAAAAAAAGGAAAGAAAGAAAGAAAAAAAAAAAGATCTCCATAGCTAAGGATGACGATAGAGCAACTCATCAATATAATTTAATAAAGTATTATGTGAGTATTAGAAATACAATACATGCATATAGGCCATGCATGCAACACAGTCGTATAAAGACGGAATTCGTGAGGGAATTATTACACTTGATACCGATCATCCTGAAAAAGGCCGGATTTGTCTGACTATGTAAATATTTCTCGTGATTAGCTTTTCAACCCATTAAGCGATGGATCTTCATAAGTCAGCCCCAAGTCAGCGTGTAGACCAAAACAACGCAAAACAAATAGCAAGATTAGCAAAAATCCCTGTTTAAAGGATATAATAGTTGTCTACAGCTAATAATTTTATGCGCTTTAGTTTTTCCTTTTCATTGCTGATGCCAGAGTTACCAGAACTAAGACTCATCATCAGGTACTGTGTTTTTACTATCACTGAGTGATGTAGACTTATATAATATAATGTAGACGGTTAGGTAGTTCTGTGATTGTCTATTGGAGTACATCATTCTACCTACGGTATTCTCTTTTACTTCGTAGCTCCAAGTGAAGTAAGATTTGTTGCATTTTTGCCAGTGTTATACGCTGTCATCAGCTTCGTATCAGCGAAATTAAACGAAACTGAGTACCTAATCAGGCTCACTGTAAACTCTGTTTTCTTCGTGCTCCGACAGTCGGGCTGTTGAAGTGACGCCCAGATCCTTTCCAAAACTTGTAACAGTTTGAGACTAGCAGAAAATTCTTTTAGCAACGTTGATCAGCGCTTACAACTTAAACTAGACAAGAGTTCGTGCTGTTCAGTTGCTCGTTTTAAAACTGTAAGACTTGTAGAAGCCGAATGATTTTACTTATCTGCCTTACGCTTCAAATACAGTGCTGATGTGAGTCGAATAGAGCAAAGAATTTTATTTTTTCCTGACATCTTAGACAGAAATGTGCGTTCAACTTTGAACTATAACACGGCATGGGCCTGATAATCGCAGACATATTAAATTGTCGTGTTCAGTTACTCGTGCCCTTGTTTATTCTATCCCCTAGATCGGCCGTGCGGGTTAGTTTATGCATGTTTTATTTCTAATTCCTTGTCTCAGAATGTTTTGGTTTTCATATTCAAAGGTCCTGTTACAGTTTGCAAACGCACGCTTTGCATCTCTCACGGACCACACACGACCGATTTTCCCGCCACTTTGGACGACCGCATCCGATGTACTTTCGCACCTTTGGCACCTGGTGCACGATTTTATTTCAAATTTCCTTGTTAATCGTTGTTACGTCTGTTCACTTCTGCTTAAAACTGATGTTTTCGTTTCTGCTTTTGGAGTTAATATTATATCGTGTTACAAACTACGATAGGGTTTTGCCCATTCCAGCAAATTCAATTCAAAGACCATTTTGATGATTGGGCTTCAATAGCTCGTGCATTTATCTTAATTTCAGGGCAAAATCCTTTTAGCGACTTCAGTTCTAACTTAAGGAATTTATTGAAATGTCCTGAAGAGGTTTTCGAAAACATTTGTTTTTTTAAAGTTCAAGCGTAAAGTGAAGTCGTTTGTCTCAAAGGTTGTCGTTTGTGATAACATGAGGCTGCATGCTCACATTTTGATGTAATATATCAAACACGAAAGACGGTGTTTGACCACATTTCCAAACACCGAGAGGAGAATTGAAAATACGACGCGCAGCGGAGTACTTTTGTCGAACTTCGAGGAGTTCGGAAATGTTGTCAAACACTGTCTTAAGTGTTTGATATATCTTTTCAATCGAAACTAAAACTAAGGAGAAAATGGACAAAACAAATCGTAAAAATCTATGCTAATTAAGATCAGATATCCAAACACTGCCGCGGTCATGATTTCCTTTGTTTAAACCTAATGAATTATTAATGAGTTTGAGAATGCTATATGAAATGACGACCACAGCTAGCGACAGGTTCCTGTAAGAGGCTAAGCAGTAAACGTTTAAGAATCGTTTTTTTCTTAATATTGCCTCGGTAAGAGATTTAGCTCAGCTAAGGCAGTAGAAATATTATTTATCAACCCTGATTCTTGTAATATTTGTCATAATATTTTAAGTTGAAGTGAACCAAGAGTGGTTAAGATAAAATCTCTAAAAAGAATTTTGAGTGAGCAGCAGCGATATAACACTTGCATGTGCCTTTCATTGTTTGAACAAATTGATCCAGTGATTCAATGTTGTTACAAAGGTTCGCCTTGCCCTACTGCAGTCGATCGATCTCATTTTGCCTTTCATGCAACTCTACCTAGAACATTCAAAGTAGAAGGCAACACCCTATAAAATCCTGTAATGGATCACGAGACGAGACGAGATTTCTTTGTCAGATCATATTGGGAACTTTGCACTTTGCGCTGAACGTTCTTACATATTTGCCGAATGTCTGCACACACATACACGCCAATCGACCTCGTCTCCTAATTTTTCCTTCTTCATACATTTTGCAATGCTCTGGAGCAGTCTGGGAGTCCAAATTTGACTCTAAATTATCTTATGAAAAGACTGGGATTTTTGTTAAAATAAATTGGATATTAATCATGTCCCAAATATCGCTCTATTACAGTTGTTATACCTTTAACTCTTATCATAGCAAAGATAACCTTCGGTAAGCGAGCACATTTCCTGACGATAAGATAAAACTTTTCGTCTGAGTGCCAACTGACTGTTCGGCTATCCTGTAACATAAGCCCTGAGTTCTAAGACGAAAAAGCCCTTCAATACAACCAGACCTATATCAATATAATCATTATAATATCACTATATTAACAAGCAAACCGATATGAACTGAAATAATCAACTATGGAACCATCAATTTCCTATATGTGATCTTGTAAGAAATCATTGGAAATTCAAACAAGTAAGAGCAATTAATATTTTGATACAATCGCTGGAAAAAGACTCTGGGATTAAAGGGTGTGGCTTTAAATGTAACACTGCAAAACACCTAAAAAGGTATCCTTTCGTCATTTTTTTATCCTTTACTGGCTATCCCACTTCCTGTTTGCGGATGTCCCGCGGAAATTAATCTTAAGTACCTTTGAGTAGAGCAAGATTAGAATTGAAACTAAGTGTATATTACATTTTTCCTGCATGTGTTTTCTTAATTCTTCTACATGGCGAAGAAAAAATATGTGATGGTCGTGATCCGATATTGGAGAGGAGGTATTGTGTAACGCAGTATAAACACTGCTACAGTGGGTACTTCTTCCAGAAGTTCAAAATCGATAGAAAAACTCTCTTGCCTACTCCTTACCTCTATCCTTCTATCTCACTATTACTTAGTCGCTTAGATGCCCCCCCCCCCCCACCACCCCCCAGGAGGGACTCACTTACACTTATGAAAAGGTCGAAGATGCTCGTGGGAAAATTTAAATTAAACCCCTTAAGGAGACTGATCTAGGAGGGGCTCGAACTTTATTTGACTCCTGAAAGGTACCACTTATGCTAGCCGAACATAGTTTTCGCGCGCGCTTTTGCTGATATAATTCAGCGCGCGCACAAGGATTGCATTTATTTACTCAACACTCCCACTATCTGTGCTATTTTTCTCTATTATTGAACGAAGTGTATTGATGGCTTTAGTTTTTTATTACAAAGATACGTTAGAAAAGTTAACGATGCAAAGAACCCAGCAATTCTCAGCGTTTTCTTTGTCACCGAAAGAACCCAGTTAAATGCAGTGCATGCGCAGTTGCTCGAAAAATTGAGACCGATTGCTTTTGCAGAAACTTGCCGATTTCTAACGATCCAGTCGTTAGAATTTCAAGAAATTTGGCAAAAAAATAGTTCCGAAACCACGTGAATGATCTATCACAAAAAAATCTGAATTTTGACATAGGGAATTTGTAATAATACAGAACATGCAGTGAAAACGATTTACGGCGAATTATGAAAATCGTCTATGTCAAAATGTTATTAGAACAGTGTTGACAGAAGGGATTTTATGTCAATTCGTAGTGGGCAAATGATGAAAAAAATCTAACGACTGGATTTTTTGTAAATAAACAAACCATTTTTTAAGCCTTGTTTTTAACAAACCCCGTTGCCATGGCAACAGCACACACCTTAGCCAAAATGCGAGAATAAACCCTTCTGTGGTTAACCTTGACTCTTGCAAAAAACGGGTGCAAAGCATAAATAGTTTAAAAGTAATGGTGAATAAGGCATAGGCATTTGAAAACTGTGTTCGGCCACCTTAAAACGGAATTGGTTCGATGACCAGCCGCTGTTCAGGAAAGGAGTCCGCCCTGACAGACCGGACTCGAGAAACCAGCGGAAATCGGTCCTAAAAACTGAAATAAGACGTTTTTTGTTATTTTTTTCTTCAGGTGCACCCCAAAAAGATACTTTGAGAGCTAAAAATGGTAGAGTTTGTCCCGAACACTCTGACTGAGACCAAAAACTTTGATTTATACCCCTAAGCGAGATGACGAGCATTCCGGCGGCCTTTTGGGAGTCTTCCCGGGTTAGATTTATCAGTTCTTACTTATATTTGACCTTACGATGTTTTGTTATAATTTTCTGGCTAGACACGGCTAAAAGTATGATTTTACGAAGGAGGTGGTTTATTTGTAAAGTTCGATAACAGTATTAAGTGATCTCCGTTTGTTGCATTTTGGATTTAGCTAAGTTCTTAATCCTTTCATATATCTCCAGCTTTATTTCCTCAAGTCAATTACTGTAACTTAAGGCTTCAGTCTCGGCAAGTTTGGTGCCAAAGAATCCTTGGATTTTGACACCTTGACTTAGTAATCTTTAACTTCCAAAGCAAAATCCTGTGAAACATAACTGTACAAATGAGTAATCGAGGGGCCCCTGCAATTCAATGTTTAGTCTTTATATGGTGTCTATGTGTCATATAGTTAAACCTTGAAATTGAGTACGTACTACGTTTTATTTCGTTATGTTTCGCCCAACAGTAACAGGCAAAAGCAAACGATATGGGAGATTCATACCACGATGACGTGGTTGAGAAATAAGACCTGATTTTATGCATGGGTGCTCTATTTACAAAAATGCCACACTGAACTGTTCAAAGGTGGTGGTCTTTTTCAAGAAATTAGGATTAAACTTTGGTAATTGTTAAATCCTTTGTCATGTGTCTGCAGCTTTAACTCAAGTCAATTAATTTTATAAGCTTGTAATTTTAAGCTTGGGGCAAAAACCTCCCATAATACGGACACACCCTGTAGCTTTACCCACAAAGCGAACCCTATAAAACCCTCCAGTGACAGCAGTCAAAGGAGAACGGTCGAGGAGATCTTTCGTAACGTATTGCGCGAGCTCTAGGAGGACTACGTACAAAGACCTCAGGTACACTTTACTGATTGTGCTGTGCAGGTTGTCTAACTTTAAGAATGCTTATGAGCCCTAGTGTGTGGCCACTGAAGAAGAAACTATAGACCTTTTAGATTCTCCATTTTACCCATACAGTTATACTGTAATTTTTGCCGTGTTTGTCCCCCAAGTAAGAGGGAGTCAGAAACCGTGATAAGGACGGTCTATTGAGTAATACTTCATGTGGTACTGTTCATTGTGCTGTATAAGGTGGTTCTTTTTTTAAATCTGTGGATGAAACCTTAGCGTGTGACCATTCAAATGAAAGCTATTGAACAGTTCTTTCATGCGGTACTGTTTATTATGCAGTGCAAGGTGATTTAAACATTTAAACCTAGCTTCGGGCTTAAATCTTTAAATCAAAGCTATTGCGGAGCACTTTGAGTCTTTCATGTGGTACTGTTCGTTAATTATGCTGTACCTCCAACTCAGCTTTACGTTTGAAGATGTAACCTGAGTGTGCAAAATTTCTTTCATGCGATATCGTTTGTTTTGCTGTTCAGGCTTGTTACTACCTTTTTAACAACAACAACAAAACTTTATTCCTTTTTCAATAATTTACATCAGTGACTCTGAGACCATATCTTAAACTGGACTTTAAAAAGTCGTAATTTTTTTACCTTTCATTGTCTGTCGTATGTTTTTTACGCTGCACCTAAAGTGCAAGTGTTTGAAATGCCTCTTGTTTGTGACCACTGAAATGTGTGTCGTTGGTCAATTTTGATGCAGTGCTGTTAATTATGTTTTCCAAGGGACTGTGAATGAAGCCTTAGTTTTTGACCACTCAAATGAAGCTATTTCTCGTATTCAAAACCCTCAGTTTATGATTCTCTCAATTCTCCCCACTTGTTTGCTTTACATCTCAGTGATAACGTAGAGAAAATTTTTATAACGGCCCTTTTGGTGCGCATCGAGTTAAAGAAGGCGTCCAGAATACGATTCTTCACTTTTATGGGCTTGTGAAAGAAATATTTAACTACATATAGACTTCGCAATATATATCGTTAACTCTTCTGGCTCATTATGACTTCTATTGTCGAGGAAATATAGGCTCTTAAAAGTTAATTGATTGATAAGTTACTTCAACAGATATTGCAGCCAAGATTACCCCTTTTTTGCAACTCAAGTTTAGCCACATATTTATCGCTCTCTTCCGCGCGCGGTTTCGCTTTACTCGCGAAAATCCTGCGCGTTTTTGGCTGCACTACGCGTCAAGTGCGTTCGCGGGGCGTCATGCTGACAAAATCCGGCTTGTGGCTTGTAGTATCGCTTCCCCGATTCTCAAGAAGCTACCACTTCTGAACTAGCTAGAGTCAGGCGGCCATCGTTCAACGGCCGCCAAAAACATCCTCTGGAGCTCATACCGGAAGGGGTTTATTTTCAAAGTAAAGAAGAAAAGGCATTTTATTAGTTGAAAAGCAAATGTTGATGTGTAGGCACTAAACAGACTTGGTGGGGGTGGGGAGGGGATAGCTAACTATCGCGAGCATATTTCCTCCAGAGCAGAACTTTCGTGACCTCAAAGCTCGATCGGCGCTCACAAAATCAGCCGCGATCATCAACTTAACTTTTTTTTGTAAACAAAAGGCGTGTGTTTTCGCCACTCGGCTATAAACGGTAAGTTTCTTGAAATCTGTGAAGGAGTTTGTTTACTTTAGATGTCTTTAAATGCTAAGCGGTTGTTTAATGGTCTACCTCGGTTCGAGACACTTTTAAGTGAATCAATTAAAATTACAACTAACTTTGACGTAAAATTGGAAAACAACGATTAAAATAGGCGCGTAGTTTACTATTGAACGAGAGACGTTTTGTCTCGGACGGCTTCGAAAGCGCTAATTGCAAGAGTATCACAAGTCGTGTAATGGATCAAAATGAAGGCTGAGATATCGAGAAGTTGGTTTTCGCCAGTGACGTGAAACTCGAGTTAATTGAGGGTAAAAAGGTGAAAACTGCCCGTTTATCTCTAACGAAACATCGTGTCACACGAATGCGCGGAATTTTAGCGCGGACAAAGTCGATTAATTGCAGCCTGCCGTTTCCCTGTCAGTAACAAATCCCCCTAATTGATGATTAATTGTAGGTTTTGCTCTCTTATCTCGTACAGATCGCTTCACCAGTTTATCTCACGGGCTCATGATGAAACTCACCGATCAGATGAACCGAAGGCAGTGCGTGTAAACATTTCAGAATGCCAGTGAATGAATGAAACCGACATAATGAAGCTAGTTATCACGGCGCCACGGTTTCGGAATTTTCACAGATGTAACTGAGAAGACACTCAGAGTTGATTTATTATCGCTTCCGTTTCCAGTGGGTGCGTTTGGTTCCTTAATTGCGGAGTTAACACGAGAAATGGGCCTCTCTTGTCCACGGTTCACGGCGGTTTTGCTGTTGTTTTTATTTACAATTCCCAAGCTTTCAAAGCCTTGTATTCACATCCTCAATCATGGCTGGAAGCCACTGAGTGCTGGAGAGCGCGCTAAACTCGTCAAAGTGGTTTTCATTGGTAAAGTTGTGAATCTGTACACGTACGATGAAGTCTCACAAACACACGCGGCCGATTTTGAGGTGTGGAGAATTCTCAAGGGAAGGAAAATCGTGGACGAGGTTTTAGAAATGCACCCTTCACCACTGGTGAAAGTCTACGGCTTCGGGGAGAAGAGGTTATGTCGCTCGCCCGTTAACCCAGGAGAAGTTCACATGGTTTTTATGGTGTACGAGCCAAACTCTCGCTCGCTCGTTGCACGATACGATGACATATTCGGTGCGACAGCTCCAGCCACTGCCAACAACGAAGCCGATGTATTACAAGCATTGGGTAAGTAGGCCATGAAGATTTCATTTACTTGTTGTCTCTTACGACCCTGTACATTTATCCCGCAAAAGAATGCTTATCTGACCATTAAGGACACCCCCATTGCAACATTAGCAAAAATAACTTAGCAGACAAGGTCATTTCGCAGATTGTCAAACACAGACAAATTTAGCTGACGCTCCGAGAAACAGCCCTGTCGAGCAAGGATTTGAATAGCGTAGAGACAAAATATGTTGCGCTTCTACAGTTTTAGAATATGGGTAGCTTTTGTAATGTATTTTTATAGTGATGGTAACGTTTCCTGCACGTATGAAATCGGAAAGATTTGCTTTAAATTACCGGGAATTTCCTTTAGCGATCTTGAGCGGGAAGGATACGGGTACACTTAGATTGTATCAGAATTCCTGCTCGAAAACGTGACATTCAATCAAATTGAACTGACAGAGGGAAAACAATACGGAAACCTAGATATACTTGATACGCGCAAAGATGTTTCGTGTCCTTATCAAGACGGCTGCACGAGGAGACAGTAAACCTTGACGTGTCATAAATAACCTTTTTCGGGCTGTCAAAATCGTTCTGGAACAGTGGAACTGCCGTCTCAACATCTGTTTTAGGACTGTTTTGCAAGACACGTGAACGGCGCTGGTTGAGATTGGAAACACATTTTTGCAAGAAAATTGTCCTCTAACGGATTTCACCTGCTTGAACTTCAGGTCAGAGCGCATACAAACACACTGGACCGCAAAACCCGCGATTGAAGTTATCCGGGGCTTATTTTTCACGCCTCTTGTTGTCTAATACAAGAGACAGAGAAAGCCCTCCCGCGACTCCCGGTAGTTGTGGTAATCGGCCTCCCGCGCCTAGCTGTCAACATCGCGCAATCCACTTTACGAGCAGTTTTCCCGTCCTCTGGTATTCAGTGTCTCACACGTTCGGGTGAATTATGACTGAAAAGCGTCTCGTCACCGAATGACAGAGCTATTTTGTTTCAGGGATTTCCGGATTGTTCCTCGGGCCTCCGTAAAGTTTGTGCTCGGTGGTTTGACAGAGATAAAGAAAGCGACGGGTTTATAGAAAACCGTGACGATCTGTTTTAATCCACTTGACTGTGATTGGCGTAGAGAGCTGTCATGTTTTACTTGTGTGGTGAGTGGTAATCGATCACTCAAAGTACCCTAGAGGTAGCCAAAACAATCGAATTGAGTAATTTTACACAAGCACTGCTGTCCACAACAGTCTCTAAACTGTTGAAACGGTCGACAAAATTCTTCGATATATTATTTGGCAACAATTGCTGACACAATTACAGACATTTTCCTGTATTCCTGGTTCGTTTAATTAGAGGAAATCCGAGCAGCTGTGATATGGTTTTCGTACGAATCGGCTGATTGGCAAATTGTCTTTTAAGAAACTACCGTACTTTGTCAGGAAGGCTTTCTGATTGAAAACTTTCTCTCTTCGCCTTTTTGCTCGCTTCAACTTTTGCTTTCCTCCAAATCCTAGTTTTTAGCGTTCTTTACGGATTCATTTCGCGTTGTAACTAAACCGCCGCCTACCTCGCCGACCGCCAAATTGCTCATGGCGCGTTCCATGTTATTCTCAATGCAGTGGACGCTAAGTGTAATCCGTCTTCATTCAGTGTGGTGCCACAGAGTCTCTCCTCTTTAACAACATAACGGATTAACTCAAACTTCATTAGTGTAATCCCTAGGTGATGAGCAAATATACCGAGCCGTAACACCTTTGTGGCGACAGCCAGACTTAGAGTGCGTTCCTCGCGAGGTCTCGTAAAGTCGACAGAGAAGGTTTAATCTTAAAACGCGGCAAAACGCGAGGTTTAAAAAAAACCGTCGGTAGTGCGAAATACAGTGCGGAATGCCAATTTTTCGAACCTCCAAGGGAAACGAAAATTGGTTCGAAAAATCGGAGAGTTCGAGAAATCAGGGGTAAAATTACAGTGTTCGACTGAGAAGAGGGAACGACTTTTGGTTCGAGTTATCGGGAGGTTCGAAAAAATGAGGGTACGAGAAATCGGTATTCCAGTGTGCTATGAATTATTCTACAATCTTTGAGGGATTCTCAAGAGGACGATTATGCGATCAGAAGAAGATATTAAAGAGTGTAATTTCGGAGATACAGTAATAGGACCGGTATAATGGTTGCGGTCTGTGTGAAATTCAGGCGTATTCTGCCCTTCCAGAGATAAAAGATGAAAAATCTTGAAATCGATATGGGCTGATACGCAGCAAAGCAGTGTGGCAGAAAATACAGGGCATTAGCAGAGTCTTAGTATAAAGTCGTCCGTAATCGAAATAGTTTATACCATATCTCAAAGAGCAGGAAATTCAATCTATTTATGCACAGAACTCATAACAGTAAGTGAAGTAGGCTAAAAATCTTTGTAAGTGCTGAAGATAAGCGCGCGGCTATGAAACCGAAAAGGATATATTTACGAAAACACTTCGGCCTTCATTTCGGCATCAGACTTCAAATTATCGAGAAATTAGAAACGTTTTATGAATTTGCAAATCCAATTAATGAACAGAATTAGGAGAAAATTACAGTTAAGCTTCATAATTCTTTCTAACAGACTAAGCGTCGGTTACAGAGACTATTCTGTCGGGGGCCTATGCCCCCAAAGAAACATTGTACCAAAGTCGATCACATGTATCGGTTGGACAGACATTTTAGCGACACACATAAACGAAAGTTCATCTTGAAAATAAAGAATTTTTCTGCGGTTTGGTTTATTTATACTATATTACACAAGAACAGAATGTTTATTTTCTGATAGCATTAAGTAAACAGATAAGGGCATGTTATGGTGATCGGATTTTAATAAACGCAAACAACGTTAACAGCTAAATAATTACGTGGGTGAGAAACTTCGGGATAAAATTCTAGCATTGCGATCTGTCAATTTAGTAAGTCGTACATCAGTATGTGCTAGACAAAGACAAGTTCATCTTTTTTTCTGAATCCCTTGACAATCTATAATCACATTTAGTAACTTTGCTCAGTTAATCGAGTACGAACCTGTTTTCTCGTGATAAAGCGTGGATGAAATCCAATTACTGTCACAATATAGCGCGGATCACGGAAGCCAAATGCAAAAATGCGAGTTACGACGTGGTTTCTTTTAAATTTTTCAATTTTATCGATTAATCAAAAGAAAATAGTAATTTCTCGGATAAACGCGTTGAACAAGAGATAATACTGGAGCTTTTACCCCGACGAAGTTAAGTTGTCCATATTTATTTTCATAACACTTGTTGTTGAATTGGTTCACTTCTTAGATTTTAAGTGAAATTCAAATATCCAAACTCTACAGTAGTACAGTATCACATTTTCACCGATAACTCTCTGTGTGGGTCATTGATGAAGATTTTACTGCACAAACAGACAAGATTATCTCCCTTTTGAAGGGAAAAAAGCTGACTTTGCTTATCTTTTTTATATTGGATTGGAATCCATGCCAAGTTGAACAACTTGGTCAGCTTACTCGGCAGGGTTAAGCCGTGGGCTGTCTTGTGTTGTTCGGAGAGAATCGAACCCTCCGCGGAGTAAAATTGGTGACGCCATGTTCGCAAATTTCTCCACGGAATTATATTGCCAGTGTAATTAGCCTACTACAGCGGGCATATAACAAGAGCTGTAAATTATTATATTCATGTTAGCATTTCTCGTGACTTTGCCAACTTTGATGTCGTGCGATGTTTGACCCAGGGACATAAAGGCTTTGCGGAATCTTTTCGGCTTATCGATGAATGCAAGCGAAGTTTCATGATGTGTTATTTATCCAGCGCTACATGCCTCCATGAACTGAGAAGTCGCTCAAGACAGTTGCGCGATAAACAAGCCCAAACCGATATGACGGAGACGAGTAGTTTGGAACCAAAAAAAAAAACGCTTGTAGAAATTGGCGCTTTGCAATTCTTACAACGCCCAAAATCGGGACGCGTTTTTTTATAGCTGAATATATAGCATTGTGCTTTCTTTCCAAGCAAAAGTATTCATCTGTAGTTTGATAACGGAGCGAGCTTGTAGAATGGTGAAAAATTTTTCTACTTGTTTCAAGTTATCTGCACGTTAGAAACTAAAGTATGCGCTATTTTTACACAAACATCTTGAATGTATAACAGGATAACAGGCACTTCTTTTTTTATGGAAGATGCCCTAAAATAGGACAATGCGAACTGCCCCAAATCTTTAATTGCCAAAAATGTATCGGACCTGGGTAATATCTTTGACTGAAAGAGTAAATTAGGGAGTGTAATCTGCAATATGGTAAGGGAGATTTATGAGTTTTATCTTTTTATGGAAGGGGTGGTTATAAACGTAACCACACTCTTGAAACACATGAAACTTCAATTTTTTGATACACTAGAGAAAATGCAATGAAAAACTGTTCCCATTCCGTGAAGAAATCATTCCACAACGATTTTCATAAAGCAATATTGAACGCAATATTGAAGCCTGAAGTTTTCGTCTTTTTATCTCAAGACACTTGAGAAGCTATTTATCTTTGGTTCTTGATGGGGTTTAATTTTTAATTTTTAAACTGTCAGCTTGGAAATTGCGCATTGCTAGCGGAACTTAGCTCTGAGATGGGCAAAATTTGCCCATAGTAGAGAAATTGTTTGAGATTTTAACTGATTTCAGAGAAATTGTGGACACAATTACATAATAACAGAGATTCCAGCACCCTTGTCCAGACCCTCTTATCTTAGTTATGGCTAAATCCCTGAATCGAATACGATACTAAGGTATCAGGTTAACTCCGAGCACTTCAGTTTTCAGATAATCAAAACCGCATGGTATCTCAGCTCCTCAAGAGCTCTCCAAAGAAGAGACATCAGGGACCCAGGTCTTTTTTTAATGTGACTTGTTAACAAAACAGTTTTAGGGTAGACTTGAAAAACTTCACAAACGAGAAATTCTTTGTATGCCTGCGCGTTAATCTTTGTTTTTTGGTCACGCTGTCGTTTTCGAGAACTTTCTTCTAGGATAACTAGCGCTGGAAATTGAAACTACCCATTTTTTTCCCTTGAACTCTGTGTGCTTATTCTATATTAGAAAAAAAAATTAAACGAAAACTGAATAGACCCTTGATTTTTTGTGTTTGTTTTGGCGTTTAGAACTGAGCAGCAAACGTTAACTCGAATGATTTCCCTTGGTCTAGGACAGTGGGGGACTTCTAATTAACAGACCTAGTTGTCCAAAACCGTGTCCATTCTAACGCGCACTGTTTCTAGAACTCGTTTTTAGAGCGTTTTATTTCAATTAAAACCAATATCTTCCCTCCAGATAACTGGCCGGAATGAGATGGAAAGGGCGCGGCAAATGTGTGAATCGATTCCGAAGATTATGCTTTCCGCTCAGTTCGGGCTCAAATTTGAACCAGCTAGAGAACGTTTTTGTTCAATCATTTCTTGGTATGCAAAGTTGAAACGTGCTTTGATGCTTGTTCACCCACCGATCGATGTTTGCAGCATAATCGGGGCTGTAGCGATTACTCAAAAATATCAAAGGCTATGCTTTAATTCTTTAACAACCATTTTCAGTTTCGACTAGTTTTACAGCAAGAAACAGCGGCAAACATAGAAGAGAAATTTTATTAAGTTTGTGACGAAGTAAAGGCAAGAACAACATATCTTTTCCAGTTCATTTTGAATCAACAAAAGCGCACTTTCAACGAATACGCTTGAGATTAATCGAGATTAAGTAAAAAGCCTGTACCGAGAAAGTTGCCCACTTCAGTTCAGTATTGAGACAATTTCATAAATGGATGATAATTCATTGTTTAGGTTTATGTTCTCAAAATCTAATCTGTTCAGTAGCGATCGACTGTGGTTTTTGGTTTGTTACCAGCGAATCCGAAGTATTTCGTTTTATCAACAACAGGGAAATCGGGTTGCCTGGTGTGATGTGGTTACTGATTTTATCAGCAATTTCCGAGTGGTTTAGTAACACAAAACCCAAGAGGACCATTTTAAAGCCGGTTTAAACTGCTTCATCTATTTTCGTTAAAAGCTGCTTTTCCACGCGAGCCAATCTCCTTGAAATAGTCGGAAGGATTATGAAATGTCTTATTGGCATTGCACTAGATGCAATGTTATTGTTTACAGATGACGAAGATGCAATTTACTTGAGATCATTACGTTTGCTTTTCCGCGCGTGTTCACGAAAATTCCGAAGCCGTGTTCGGAAGTCAGCTAGGCCTCTAAGGGAGTTTACAGAACAAATTCATTTGTTTATTCGTTCGCTCCGCAATTTTGAGAACTTGCCGGGTAAGCAACGCGGATGAAAACGTGCAGAATAAAGTCGATATTTGAAAGAAAGCTCTTTCGTTACCCACCCGCAATGAAGTTAAGCCAATTATTATAACGAAAAGGAAAAAAAACTTGGAGCGGTTATAAAGGAAACGAATCTTGCACTTGTGGAAGGTGACCTTCCCTCAGGACTGTTACACATGAGCTTCGAGTATGAATTCACGATCTAGAGAATCAGCGTTGTACATCGTTTATTTTACTGAACAAGCTGCTGAGAAAAAGAGATTGAATCGATTAAAAAACTGAACAGTGTCTTGAAGGTATCCTGTTTATTTAACGTGCCTTTTTTTTCTTCGTCACGCCCTTTGTTTACAGCAATGTTTGACTGCAGTTTGTATAGAGATACAAGCCGTTTTGAGGAAGGAAAAATCAGATATTAGCAACACAGTTAATTTATATTCATGGGAATCGTCCAGACAAATGGCTTTTACGTAAATCATTGCGTTCTAGCGTAAACGTTTTGTCGCGTGCAGTGATCTCCCAACTCGGCGATTAATTTGTTAACGAGTCATTCCAGCGACCTTAATTGCACAGACCGAGGTAAATGATTAGGTGTTGTGCTGTACTGTCACGGAACGATTACTGGCTGTGAGTGCCGGATCTTGGCTCTTAATGAAAACTGCTTGATGGCGGACACACACATACTCAATGCAAACCTCAGTCTTTTGCATGATTTTAATTTTCTCGGGTGGCGCTAAACCTGCGATTTTAGTATTCCAAATTTTTGATGAATAAGTGCTTGTTCGGCCTTTCATTCATTAAACGATAAATATTCTGCATTCTTGATAAAACACTGTGTCCCTATTCAAAAAATCTGCTCTGCAATACACACTGACCCTTTCTTCGCTCGTATCGTAAAATCACCAACTTCCAAGTAACCAATTTTAAAAAAATCCTCGTTTCTCTTGTAGCCAGTTTTATTTCAGCTCGAAACGGAAAAACTTCTTTTCCGCAGTTCACTGTTGAGCCTTAGTAACAAATACGCATTTTCAGCGCTGGGAAATATTGACGGATATTTACCGGCCCACTTGGCACTCGCAATGTATCCCAGTTATTTACCTTCACTTCGGGCAGTAATTAGTAATGATTTCCCGTGATAACATCTGAGATAAGCGATATCCGTAGTCTACCGTGCTAATTGGGCGTAAAGGCTGCCAAATGCTAATTAGAAACTCGTGAGTTTTTCAATCTGCGTTGAAAATCTGTTAGGGGAAACTTGAGTACTGCATGATACTGCGCCAGCAAGGCAATTAGGATCAATAATCTAATTTGCTTTCCACCGCAGAAAAACGCTAAATAGGGCCCAAATCCTTAACTTTGTCGTTTAAATCTTCGGAAGACGTTCGCAAGTATAACTTCTTGCATTTCTCTAGCTACGTACCAACAATTTGAAGTTAATGGAGACCATTTTATTTTGGCAGTTTTGCGCAACTGAAATTGCCGGAATACTTCTGTATTGAAAGTGATACCGGCTCTAATTAAGGCGAGGTTAAAGCTACAGCAACTAGCGCGAAGTGACAGTAATGTATCTGACTGACTTTTTAGACTTGTTTCCGCGAACGTGTTGCGGAGTTGAATAGAGCTCTTTACAAAATTAAAGTTGGTATCTCAAGGAAAACGAAAAACGAAACGTTGTGCTTTCTATTTGAGAAATATGTATCTTGTGGACAAGAACGGGCATTCGAACCTCTTTTGGTTTTGACGCGGTTTGTTTCATATTTCGTTTCTCTGTATTACAACGTTGAATCCATGCCAAAGTTTTTAGTCGCGTCACTTGATGTAAAGTGTCCTGTTTGTTATTAAACGCAACTTTAACCTTTTTTCAAGCAAATATCCGGAGTGTTCAAAAAGCGGACGATTTCAGCTGTTTCATTTATAGAGATGACAAAAACTGCTTTCACTTCTAAAGGTTTTGTATAAACGCATATCCGGAGTATTAAAAAAGCCGACGACTTTACATGTTTCTTATTTGATACAGATGACAAAAACTGCTTTCACTTCTAAAGGTTAATTTATTTCCCAAAAGACAAAGTTCCCAATCGATTGAAATCGAAAGATCATTGACCACTCGCGTTTTCTCGCGTGTCATCACGTGTCCTCGCGAGCCCTCGTGCGTGTTTCGTGGAGAAGCGCAGAAATAGTAGCGAACATGAGTTTCTTTCAGTAATTTTTTTTTTTTGGAATTGACTTCACGCTGTTAATGAATACTGCCATATTAATAACAGTTTCCTCTTCGAAACTCAGGTTGGAAACCCTGGTCGAGCTGGAGCCGTTGCAGTAAAAACTGTGGCGAAGGAGATCAAAGTCGTACTAGAGCGTGCCGTGCCAAAGACTGCGATGGCGCAACGAAGGAAGCAAGAACATGCAACAAATACGAGTGTTATGGTAAGGGAAATGTCAGTAATGTTAAATGAAGCCTTTTTCGAGCTGTTAGATCAGTTGGTGTTCTAAGTAACGAAAATGGAAGGTGAAAAGAATGAAAGAAAGTAAAACTAGAAGATCAGAGTCCGGATATGGAATAAAATATTCGTCACTTTGATGTAAGTGACGTAGATGACATTTTCGTTTTCATGTCTTGGTCTTTTTCTGATTCTTACTATATATCCAATCAATTTGAGCGCGCGTGGACCGGGTTCCCGTCAGCTCCCAACGGTAGGCTATTTTAAATGTTGCGTTCTTTTTCAGGTTTAAAGGACATAGCAAGGCTTCTTCGAGAGGAACAAAATCCACCCGACTCTAAAAACGAGGACATAAAAGTGGAAAACGGACGCGTGGCGTCCATACCAGTGTCTAAAGTATTTCGCTATTATAATTATTTTCCTGATGACTTCTCAATTCTCGTTACATTTCGCGCCATGTCGCTCACAAACGTCTATCTCGTGGCCATGTACGATTATCGCAAACATCTGAGCTTAGGAGTGCGGATAAAGCCAGATTTGATAAGTTTTGAGTTCGAGAAAATCTCGGCGTTTCGCCAGGGTCAATGGTCGCTGGACTTTGCTGTGAAAGCACGCAAGGCACAGTGGCACACCCTGGGCATTAGTATCCAGGAACGAAACGTGACGGTTTTTTGGGACTGCAAGAAGACTGGGTCCAAGAACTTACCTGAAAAGTTTTCTCTTATTCCGGACCCGTTGGGTGAGCTTTACGTTGGGAAACCCAGGCTTCTTTCTTCCGTCGAGAGATACGAGGTGAGTTGAAGGGAAATATTGATTTATTGTAGCGAAATACTATCATAGTATCTAAATTGTAGAGGAGACGAAAATGCCTTTGTTTAATTTGCCAACTCAAGTCTTGAAAATAACTGTAATTACAGCGCTTACATTCGATCTCTGAAATTTATTTCTGAACCAACAGTTGATCTATCTGTGGTCGTTGATCAGCTAGCTCTCCTCTCAGGAAATGGCAGAATTTTTTTTGTTTTCAGTGCAGATTCAAAAGGTCACGTGTATGGGCTGTGATTGGTAGATTTCAATCGATTTTGTTTTGTTTCTTTTTGTCTAAGGTTCGTCAGTCATTATGGCTGACGGCAGCGTAAAATACGATCGTTGGTTCGGCTTTGCACTTTAAAGTTCGCATGATTTTATTTGTAAAAAGCGAGGGTAATTTCCATTCAGTGTCATTAATCTCGAAAGAAGATAAAACGTACCAACACAACGCACAAACGAAGAGACAGACAACGAAGCAAACATGAAAACAAATAAACAAACAAAGAGGTAACCAAAGACGAATGGTGTTCTCTCACAAACTGACTTAAGACTTAATAACGGCAGTCATCAAGGTGGGCTGTATGCAATCTGCTTCAAGCCAGTGCATTTAGATTTCTTTTCGACTCTGTAGTTTTGTTGTTGTTGTTGCTGTGCCGTGCCCGTCTCCGTGGTAACATAGAGCATGCGTGTGTCTATATAAAGTGTGTTTCAATATGTGTCTGTGTTTTTCAGATTGAGGTTAGCGAGTTGTACTTCGTCCCAGACGCGGGCGCGTCCAGAGATCAATGCGAGGCTCCACTTTTCAAACCAGTGAGTGCTTATGATATTCAAACTGAATCTCTTGTCAGTCGTGTTATGTTCAGCTTTAAGACTCTCCTCTTTTTTAATTACATTTTCCACAATTCCTCTTGGGAGAACTTCTTTCTCGGTCAGTATTGTTGCGGGAGATGAAAAGGTGGATGGTTCTTATAACCTACGGTACCTACTTGAATTTGTCTGAACTAATTTAAAGGTAGTTTTGTACGTGGCCAAAATAACACAAAATACCGTGAATGAGCTTCGTTAACGTTACACTCAGTTACACTTCGAAAAGGCTAACCTTGCCTTTTGGCTTATTTTGTAGCTTCTAGACAAAGATGAAAATGAAGGCAGTGGTGGTGGTGGCCCTGAAATTTATCACAAAGAAGGATCTGGTACGCCAAATTATGTTGACGATCCTGAAAATGAAGGTTTGTTCAGGGAAATCGTCAGTTGTGCTGGCTTCGCGCAGCCATATTGATTGCATTCAGCGTATAGTGTGTTTAGTTAGCCGAGATCTCTTTTTAAATTAGAGGTTCTGTTTGATAGTGAGATATTAGAGGAAACTCTTCTCGCAGAGGTTCTTGCAAATTGTGTCGGCAGGTAGCTGAAGGAAGCAAGGTGAAGGGAACGTTGCTTCGTCTAACATTCCGTATAACTGGCAAACAAGTAAAACAACCAACTCGCCCCCAGAATCGCACATCGCGTGATATCTTTCTCTTTTGGTGTATATGTGACATGTAACCTGCTTTTCACGAAACTGAAAAATATATGCGTTACAAAAGAACAAGTTGTAATTTGTCCCCAAACCCAGTTTTTGTGTGGTGTAGTTGTTTGTTTGGGTGGCTTTGCACAGCCCGGGGAGGGGGGGGGGGGGGGGGGGGGAGGAGTGTCATTTTGACGTTGATAAGCTGTCTCTGTAACATAACCCTGTCCTTATTCTCGTAATAAAGTTCTTAGCATTTGATTTTTTTTTCTTCGCGAGATATACCTATTCATTTTAAACTTGTAAGCAATTTTCTATGTATATGCAATTGAAAAAAGTTGATATTCGGGCCCTCCCGCGCTTATTGCTGTCGCTGGCGTGGAAACAGCACAAGTACAGTTATTGTAATGCCCATCAAACAGTTTTTAGTGAGGTTCGCATTGCTGTACGTAGCTGTGGTAGTTTGCTTTACCTCCCTACCATCATAAGTACTGTGCTATTCAGCCGAGGCATTCTAATAATCCACTAACCTCTCTTGCTTCCAGCTACACAAAAAACACATTATTTTGTGTTGTTATCATCATCCTTATCGTCATTGTTATTGGCATTATCATTGTCCTCGTCATCATCACGATCATCTTCATCAAAGTTATTTCTGTACGCACCATATGGGAGGCAGTGTGGCCGAGTGGTTAGGGCGCCGGACTTAAAATCCGGAGGTCGCGGGTTTAAGTCCCGCTCTGACCACTTAGCTTGAGTTGTTTCTTGGTAGACCTCTGTTCAACTCTTCGGTCATGCTTGTAAATCTGCCTCCCGCCAGTTGGGATTTTTAAGCCTTTTATGTTTATTTGAAATATTTGCTCCTTTCAGTTTAAGTGGCACGCTTGAGAAGGAGCTAGTTGTAGCTCATTGCATCGACCACTATAAACACTCAAAATTTAACATTTTTTTTAACAACAACCCATTAGTGTATGGGGCGGTATGAGTATTTACATAGTGAGTGAATCGTTTCAGGACTTCTTTAATCATGTGCTTTATGTGTTTTTGTCCATATAGTGGAAATCTCCTGGTCTGAATGGTCTCAATGTTCCCAGACGTGCGGCAAAGGCCAAAGGAAACGGGTGATGATGTGTGACCTGGAAAACAGCTACTCTGATGAAAACGGTCTACCGAGTGAGGAGTGTCTCAAGGCGCTGCAAAATGTTGATGTTAAAGAATGTTATCTACAGGACTGTCCTGGTACGGAAATGCACGCTCTCTTTCACACTACCTCTTCCTTCAAATTATCCCACCCTACCTCTCCCCCTCCCCACCCCCAACCCCCCCGTCCGCCATAATGTAGAATCATGTAGGCAACGATTACTAAAAAGAAATCGTTGCGTGATATTTCCACTAAGCAAGATCTTGCGCAACCTGTCACGGAGCGGCGCGGCGCACAGAGATGGCGAGACATCTCGCGCGTTTTATTCAAACTTTCTGTCAATTGTCTCCTCTCCCGGTTTACCAGGGAAGTCCCCCGGGCCC
The DNA here is from genome assembly GCF_042242905.1 of Orbicella faveolata. Lineage (NCBI taxonomy): Eukaryota > Metazoa > Cnidaria > Anthozoa > Scleractinia > Merulinidae > Orbicella > Orbicella faveolata. The sequence continues at coordinate 7,628,661 of NW_028301540.1, read as the reverse complement.
CCATTCTTCCTGAATGGACAGACGTTACCTTTCTTTAGTTGCGGCTTTACTTATTGTGTAAGGCTGCTTTGAATTTGATGGAGTATGTTAAGTTATTTGGTTTGATATTATTTTCAGCCAAATGTGATCGTCCTTGTTTAAATGGAGGATTCTGTATCAGCCGCAATCATTGTCAGTGTCAGCCTGGTTACTATGGAGACGTCTGCGAGAGAGGTTTGTGATGGTTTTAGTTCCTTGATCAATAAAATAATAATAATAATAATAATAATAATAATAATAATAATAATAACAAATCAGGCTGTCAGAAAACTCAAGGGTATTCTAACGAGGAGAGAGTTAGAAAAGTGAAAATGAAACATATCGTAAACAAAGAAATCATTGATATTGATAATCATTCACATGAATATTTGTGAACTGAACACTGAATTTTACTTTACCATTTAGTGGCTAAAGAGATCGTATCCCCAATTTATCTGAAAACATAATAGCTCTATGTATCTGTTTACTCTCGTTAGGTCGTTTTAAGAAGAAGTGGAGTCTTGTTTTATCTGCTTTAGAAAACCTAGCCTTCGTTATAACTCCGATATAACACGGCCATTCATTCTGTATGCGCTATAATTTACCTATCAACTCCCCAATCAGAGAACATTAAATCTCGTATTTTAAAGATGTAGATTATATATTTTCCAGTGGAATGCAAGATTCACTGTCGTAATGGCGGAACTTGTGTAGGACCATACAAGTGCAGCTGTCCCCCCGGATATGGAGGAACGCAGTGCGAGAAAGGTGAAAAGGCATTTTGTTGGCGGGTTACCTTTTAACAGTTAATTTATTAGTTGAGCTAGCCAGGTCTTGCCAGTAATTGGCAGTTGGAGTAAATGCTTTATAAGAAAAAAAGGCAACAGGCCCTTCCATATATCGACAACACTTACCACTTACAATGACAAGACAATAAAGGAGACTTGAGGAACGAAGCGTTTTCCATTTAGTCAAAAATTTCTTGAAATCTCGGCTCGGAGGAAGATTGCAAAGGCTTTGTGCCCACCCCCGTCCACCCCATCCACCCTTGAAGATTCTCGAGTAAACGTAATTTTTAAAAAGGTCGAGTTTGTAGGTTCCATTTTTTCACGCATGAATATTCACTTTGGCGGAGGGAAAAAAGCGTTCACAACTTTTCTTTGGACCAAAATTTCAGGGACTATTTTGACTAAATGGAAGGCTTACCTGATATGGTTCTGTAGCTCTCATAAGATAACTACGTTCTGGAAACTGGAAATTATCAAGGCCTTGAAAAACCATGAAATTTATTTCTAAATTTTTCGCTTTTAAAGATATTTCCACGTGAAATAGTCAGTAATTATGATTTTTGCAGCGCAGAATAGAGCAGTTTTCTTTAACAAGGTGTTCTTGCTTGAAGTTTTGGTCCAACAAAGGACACGAGCCCTGTGTTCGACTACAAACATTCCTAGTTAACAACAGATTTTGTTATACCTCTCAACTCAAATACGTTTTCCGATTGGAGGCCTAGGATCAAAGGACTTTTGTTGTTGTTGTTGTTGTGTCATGGGCCAATACTAACTCCCTTGGGAAACACTGAGTAACTTGAACTCTCGACTCGCACGTGATCAGTTCGTGCACCAGGTTGAAACCGCGGCAAATTTGTGTGCCAGCCGACATCAGAGAAAGATTTTTTTCGCAGTTTTTTTTTATTTTTGAGTTGTGAGGAATAACAACCTAACAACTAGCCCCACGGGAAACTACCCTCAGAACTCACTGTCATTAAGTGGTTATTAACTGTCGAATGTATGTTGTTGTTGTTTCTCATAGCGTTATGTAATCCACCCTGTCAATATGGCGGACAATGTAAAAGACCAAATGTGTGCCACTGTTCTCGAGGGTTCCTAGCACCATACTGTAGACGTGAGTACCTTAGCTAGGCCAGTGAATAGAAGAATTACTTCTTACAGTGAAACGCTGGTTAATTTTGTAGTTTTCTCTTCGATTATCACGAGCTGTTTTAACGGTGTTTACCACGTTCGTCCCCAGCCTCCTGTAGTCCTCTTTGCTTGAATGGCGGCGTCTGCGTGGGACCGAACAAGTGTCGCTGCGCCAAAGGCTTCACGGGAGAATATTGCCAACAAGGTATGCTGGGTTAGAATATTGTCTATTTTAATATCGACAAGAACATCATCCTCTTGGGAGCAATTAACACGACAAATTTTGCACTGGAAATAAAAAGAAAAATCAGCTGTTTATTACTGTTAAAAATTGAATATCGCAAAACTAAATCCAAACCGTACCAATTACTTACCAATTAGACTACTCAGCCAATCTCAACCGTAGTAAAACCGAAACCAAACTATCTGCCGGATTACTTTCGACGCTCAATTGAAAACCGCTCTCTATCTCTCTTCGAACCTATCAGTTGATTTAGCACGGAGAAAGACGTTAAAAATTGAAGCAGAAAAATTCCATTCTAATGACGTAGCACCACAGGCCTGTAAAGTGTCCCTGTTTGGCTCAGATTTCACATGACTCTCTCAGAGGCGACAGAATTGAAGTAGCTTGGTCACGTTTTCTGCATCTTAAAAAGTTTATCCTAAATTTTTCAAGTTCGTCTTTTGTAATCCGTGTTAGTCTTCTCCATGACATTCTTAGCCATTTTTGTACGCAGCCAAAATAGCTCAAAATTGCGTAACTGAACTTTTTTAAGACTGGCCATTAGCCATGGGAGATAAAAGGATTTAGATTTGCCAGATTTTTACCTCCATCTTTTTGCCTCTCTTTTATTGCAGCGGTGTGCAACCAGCCCTGTATGAACGGCGGTGTTTGCTACCAACCTGACAAATGCTCTTGTCTTTACGGCTGGCATGGAAATAGTTGCGAGAAAGGTTAAGTACCCTAGCGGAACTCCCATATATCAGCCATACGGGTACCCCTCCACCCCGCACCTCCCTTCACCCAACTCCGGAGAACAGGCGTTATAAAATTCTAATAGCAACACGTTCTCCCAATCTAGCGCTACGGTTGTCGCACTATACAGAAGTTAAGCCCGTCATTACATTTATTGACTGTCGTATTTATCGGTGAGCAGGGAGGGCGCAGTGGTGACAGCGCTAACCTCCCAGCAATGTGGCCCGGGTTCGTCTCCGGCCCGGAGCCGTATGTGTTGTTGGTTCTGGTCTTGCTCCGAGGGTTTTTCTCCCGGTTCTCCGATTTTCCTCCCTTCTTCCTCCCTCCATATTTTAAATTCAAATTCGACCAGGTTAGAGGACCCGCGTGGAAACCAGCTAAGACTGATGTGCCTACCTCTCTAAATATTGTAATTTACTTTTTTTGCTCTCTCCTTTTGCAGCGCGATGTTTTCCAAACTGTCGGAATGGCGGCACGTGTATAAGACGTAACACGTGTATGTGTTCTCGTGGATACTTTGGTTATTACTGTCAGCATGGTGTTGGTGAGTATTAAGTGAGTATGAACTCAAATTGATTTTGTATCACTCTTTAGAACGTCACTCTTTTGCGTCTTCTGGTTTAACGAAGAGATTAGTCCTGGGGACGAGTTTCAAGTTTGTCTGTCTTGTTCCCTGTAGGTAAAAAATCGTGAACACAGAATTGAGGACGAAGATACTGGCGGAGAAGAATCAATGAAAAGACTTATTTGACAATTTCCTGAAGTTCCCGAAGTCAGGAGGAATGTAGAATTATCCAGTTTAACTTATGTTTTTGTGAGAAAGGGAAGAAAATTTTCAAAATTTTGAGTCTACAAAGACTTAACCTGCAGAACAAACGGATTAGCGGGCTCTATCGTGATCGCGCTTCGAGCGCGCGCTCGTATATCGCAATAGAGCCCGCTAATCCGCCTGTTCTGCAGGCTAACAAAGACTACTTCGCGCCTATGGTTTTCAAATGTTAGAATCAGAATTGAGTTTTACAAACATTATTAGATGCCGCCGCCTCTCGCTCAGGCAAGTCACGCAATCTTTATACCAGAAGCGGTGCGTGACAAGCCAGTGGTTCAGTTGAGTGAGCGATTTAAGGCAGTTCGAAACTGTTAGAATTATCATCGTCGAGTTGTGAAGAGTTTTCTTTCTAGAAACTGAGTTGAGTTTCTGATCTTGAAGCTGTACATAATAGCTTCACCTTGCGCTTTGTACATTTCGCCTTCGTTTGCAATAATTTACTGAAAGTGTTCAACACTGTTTCTAGACGAATTTTTCACCCGTTATTAGCCCCAATATTTCTCAGTAAGCTGTTATTATCGTAAAGGAGACACAAACAGTTCCAAACCCAACACTATAAACATGCAGTTCGACTGTTATCTGCAACAATGACGACAAAAAGAGCAGCATTGTGATCACCTGTCGGCCTTTCTACGTATTTACAGTTTCCATTCTTTGGAGTAAAACAAAACTGAACAACAAATGAATGTCACTGTGTCGTTGTCTTAAAGCCTCTTCTGAGTAGTGGTTGAGCACTATTGTACCCCCTCCCCTCTGCGTCGATCCAGAACAGTTTTGTTCAGCGTACTATATATGGATTTTAAATGTACTTATGTGAAGAGATTTGAAAATTTGAAGGAAAGTTAGACTGTTTTACCCCTTACTTGAGGAAAGGGAGAGGGGCTCAATTCATTGAAAGAAAAGATACCGCCCCCACATCCCCACCCCCGTAACAGCACGCTACACACAGACCCCGATGCTTTTGCCATGCTATTACCTTGAGGAAAATACTTCTATGAGACATTTGGGCGCGCTAAATTTTCTGTACAATCATCGTAATCTGCGTTTATTTGATGCGCAACGTTTTAACATATCACATCAGCGCTCAGGTTTGTTTGTGTGTGTCGCGCGCGGATGGAGAACGTATCTATGTGGCACAGGCGCATGTGTGTGGTACGCGCGCGTGTTTACTGGTACTTGCATTGCAGTCGCTCGCGTGTGTGTGCAAGGCATGACCCGTGTACATGTAAAAATGAAATGTAGAGAGAAAAATGGTAAATCTCATGTTTATTTCCCCTTCTTCCATGGTATGTTGCTCATATGTATTCGTTTTGTAACCAATGTATTCGTATATAAGCTGTATATTACCGTATGCGTCTGTATCGACTCTTCAAGTGCACCCTAAAAGATACTTTGACAGCTAAAAATAGTGGCGTTTTGTCTTGAACTTAATGCTAGGGGTAACCCTGCGATGGACTAGCATCGCAAACAGGGGGGAGTAAAAATACTCCTAGTCACTTCATCCTACAGAAACTGGAGATAAGCACCAGCCTGATTGGCCACTTGACTCGTATCCAGACTTTACCATTTTTTACATGTCCTCTCAGAGGGCTTTTGTTTTCATAAGGCGTCGTCCTAGGCGTCGCCGTCGTCATTGCTAAAACTCCCTCATTGACGGAAAACGCTACGACGCCAAGGACCTCTCAACCGGTGAGGACTTGGCACGAGGAAAAAGGTGGCTATAGAGACGTAATTTGATTGGTTAGATTCTTGGACTAAGAATTTTCACTCATGATTAATGCTGGTTTCATTCCCGAAAATATGTACCGTTTGATCACTATACGTAAAAGCGTTGGATTAGAGCACCTGAAAGAACATTCATGGCCAGTAACAATATTTGCATAAACATATACTCTGAAGAAATAATTAGGTCAATTAAAAATTATTTCCAATACAAAGCTTGTGTGATTCACATATAACACTTCGTATTCGTTACAAAGACATCCATACTTTTATCAAGACCAAAACGTTGTTTGTGTAAAGAACATTGTGTTACATACTTCTGACTTAAAACGTATAGAGAGGCTTAAAAACATCCTCCCACAGCTGAAAGGCAATTTCCTCGTCCATCGTTTCCCAGTCAACCTCCGACTCAAACTTTCTGAAAGCAGGTGGCGGATCCTTACGCAATTCTCTTAGAGTCTTTCGCGTCCTCGCTGATCCCTCCCCGCTTTTTTGGTTTTTGCTGCCTTTATTTTCGTCGCTCTTTCTTGAATCCTTGCCTTCATGTTTTTCTCCCGTTTTCTTTTGGCCACCGGACCGCGCTTCACGACATGACTTTCTTTTCTCGCGTCTTCTGCTTGTTAGTTTCGTTACACACGCTCCCATTTTGAATAAAAAAAAGCTGAACGTACTTTGTTCAAGGTGTATACACGTTTCTCAGTCCAAGGGTGAAACTACAGTCAGTTCAGGTTCACTAATAGTCCAGGTAGAACGTTTGTAGTTGACTGCTGTCGAAACCGAGTCTTGCGATTTATATTAGTAAGATTGCGCAACTTTCCATCGGGACAGAGCTAATACCGGATACGATTGCGCAACTTGCCATTTAAAGAAAACATCCATTTTAGGTCAACGCCAAGTTCTTTGGGATCACGTGCACTAAATCAGCTTTTTCTGTTGGCTACGTTTGTCGTACGTAGTTCTGACACACCTTTTCCGGGTACGATTGCGCAACTTGGCATTTAAAGCAAAACATCCTTTTAGATTAACGGCAAGTTCACGGGGTCACGTGTACCAATTCAGCTTTTTCTATTGGTCACGTTTGTCGTACGTGGTCCAATTGCTGATCATTGTTGGTCTGAAAGTAGGATTGCGTAACTGACTAGCGTTAATTAGAAGATTTCTCTTAAACGATTAGATCATGAGCTCCAAATTTCATGGGATGATAACTGATGGTCACTGATACAGGCGAACGCCAAGTCGTTTTACCGCTAGTCACTTAGACTGTCACACTTTCAAACTCGCTGCACTCGTGTTGTCGGTTGATAGAATACGAGTAGTTCAGCTAGTAAAATCGCAGCATCGATTTAAAGCGTAATAATTCTTGTAACTACTCAGCTCGTTTGGTTTTTACTATTTGAGTTGTTTTTTTTGCTTATTTAAGTTTACCGTATTCTTTTGCTGTGATATTCTCTGTATTATGCAAAATAAAATGGTTGTTGTTGTAGTTGCATAAGAAAATCAATAGAATTCTTCTGATTTCCCTGATTAACATGGCCAGAATGAAAATCGACTTTATTGTCAGCAATACTCCGTTTACGTCAGCAAAACTGATTCAACGTCAGTAACAATTAAGCCTCTTTTTTTCTTAGTCCATCGAGGGTGACGGGGAAGTGGCCCTCGCGAGACCATGTTTCTCGCACAAATTCTTTCGCGTTAGCTAGCCCTGTCCAAATGGACTCGCAAGTAGTTGCAAGTAGCCGCGAGTTGAACTTGTATAGAGACTTGCATAGAAGCAGAGTCGCTAACCTCGTTCCCAGGGTCCTCTCTTTACCTAGGGGTAGAGAGAGGACCCTGGGAACGCGGCTAAAAGGTAACATTTCATTGGCTAATAGGTTGCTATAGTAACGAATGGACGCCACTCAATTTGCGTTCATTTTGGTTGGGTGGCCAAGCGGTGAAAAGCTTGCGTCCACTTCCGTGTAAATTTGGTCTCGACCAAAGTGAGCGCAAGTCATCGCAAGTGCACAAAAGGCCTGGCCAAACGGACCCAAGTTTCAACTTGCTTTACCCTCGATGGACCAAGAAAATATGTGATAGACCTTTTGCACGATCTGATCAAATGGTACAAAATCAGCCATGTATGCCAGGACGAATATTACACAATGGGACTTGAAAGCAAAGGAAATTCAAGCCGGACAATTGCGAGGAACACGAGCCGACTGACGAGTGTTTCTTTTTTGAGTTCTCCCAAACTTTCACGGGTGGTTCTATAGCTCAATAGAAACACGGGAAACGTTTTCTAGGCTCGGGAAAGATTAATATATCTGTAGTTGAGAAGTTTCTCAGTTTTCTTTTTGTAACAGCCTTAACCTTGTTACCAGGGACTCTCTTACCACGACGGAAATGTTTTATCTCAACTCAGCCCAAAGAAAATAACGAACGTCACTACGACAACTTTTCTGCATTTCAATCGCGTTATAGAAACACGATTTTTGACTAATCAACGCGCGTCTGATTTCTTTGCGCTATTTTCTAAATAGAACTCATTGCACATATCAAAATTCCATGAGATTAACCAGGAATAATATCATTGCAGTGTTGTTTATTCCAATTCTATAATAAATATCCAAAGGTGTTTAAGTTCTAGGTAACATACTGCATCTTGTTATTAAATACATACATTTACAGCTACGAAAACAACGTGCAGTGTCAATCGTGGGGCTTTCTTTAACCCTCAGCAACTAGACTCTCCTGGCATTTCTCATGCATTTTGCATGCATTCTCTTTAGGGGAACTTCGTTTTTTTTTTGTTTTTTTTCCTTTGTTGTCATGCTGTTTCTAATTTCCTGTAATTTTCCGTGAACCTTGCTCGGTATCTTTCTTATCGTATTTTTTTAAGAAAAGATGAAAAGGAAGAGATTTCAGAACTACTATTTCCGAAGATCTTGGCATAACGCATTTCTTTAAAAATCTTTGCTTGCTTTCAGCATGAAGTATAGTTTAAATGAAAAAATATGATAATTTTCTGGTTGTCGGCGGAGGGGGCGGGGGCGGGGTATATATATTAATTCTAATGCAAAACACGAAAGCCCGATCATGAAAACTGTCACGCAGTCTTCTCTGGTGTCACTTAATTGTGACCCAAAAGAATTCTATGTACAAAATAGCTAGCACACATCAATGTGTGTAACGTTACGACCAATAAACCACAGAAACATATGGTAAAGTGTAATATTCACCTCTAACCGTTTTCAGTGTCGAGATAACAACAGTTCTCATTGAAACGCTTCTGTAAAGGTTAGGGACGGACAATTATTTTCTTGAGCCTGGGGGGATATGGGGGGGGGGGGGGGGTTGGGCAATTTTCTGGGGCATACATTTTTCAGCTTTAGGTTGTGCCATGTTTTTTTTTTCTGTTTGGCACTGGCTGGTACAAGAATTTTTTTTTTCAGTAAATCCTCGAATTTTTTAACCCATGGTTCCCCTTGCACAATTGTCTTTTCTTCTGCAGTTTTCAATTGTTTTTTTTTTTTTTCTGCAGTTTTTGTAGGGCAGGGACAATTTTTTTTAGAAATTGCCCAGCAACCCCCAGCTCCCTTCCTCCTTGAAAAAACTAACAGTCCGCCCCTTATTCTCCTTCCCAACCGTGACACTTGTCACACAACACTACGTACCAAGACTGCAGACTAAGTAGGGTCTAACACATCTTGGTTAAAGCCTTAGTCCAGCTATTGTTAATGCATAATTGTACCAATGAAGCAAAGTCCAACTCGATCCAGGATGGGTGGAATTGCAGTCAAACTGCTCTTAATCATTGCAAACGTATATTCCGTGTAGAACCCGAGTTAATCTGCGCAAATCTTCGAGACCCAAAGTTCAACTAAATTGCAAATGGCAGCTGCTAATATTAAATCTTGGGCCAGCCCGAGATCCTTTACATTTCGTTCTTCAGACACTTTCTCTCTTTTACTCATCATTTCGCGTCCTTCTACCGAGAAACAACTCAAACCAGCTGAGTGTGAGAAGGACAATTTTCATTTGTAGAAAAAAAGTGCTACCGACTAAGAAAGGTGATGTCACGCTGAATCTCAACAAGTCCTTCAACAGTCTTGTTCTTTGTCACGCATGACGAGGCACCAGTACAAAGAAAACCACGGGGGGACTCCCATACGAAAAGGACAGGGGTGCTCGTCGCATTTTTCAGGGGTTAAAAATAGTTTTGAATAGAACCTCTTAGGGTGTTCAGCCTTAAAATGTCCACAGCGGGAGTTTTTACGGTACCTTTCAGGGTATTGAGCCGAAAAAAAAAAAAACACATGACAGGAGATGATGCGTTGTTTTTAGAATTGGTATCTCTTAGGGGTGAAAACATTTCAAGCCACGCCCACAAAACGGCATCTTGGTACTCCTTAGGGGGTCTTTTCAAAAGTTCCGACGAGTAGCCCCGTCCTTTTTATCTGGGGGTCTCCCCCCTCCCGGGTAGTGAAACATTCGCTTTTGTTTCTGTCTTAAGCCACAGCTCCGCTGGAATTAGGCAGAAATTAAACTGCGCTATTAAATGGTTTAAAAAGAGAACCACACGTCGAAAATAATGGTCTCGACTGCAGCCTCAAATGCAGTCGCTCTTTGGCCTGTGACACAATCTTATCTCTTAACGCACGACGAGCCAGAATATCGCCTGTGTCATCTACCTATAATTGTATTTTAGACGTCCCAAGATTATACAGGGTCAGACTCGTATCAATTTTCATGCATTCTTATCATGGCTGTCGCAATGTAATTGGTAAATTATCATCTCCAACATTTACAAAGGTTCTGCAAACGTCACAACATTGTCAAGAAATTTATCCACCCGGTACCTAAGGCTGGTTGTCACTCGCGCATGAGCAGAAGTATAACCAACATACGCAGTCACGGTTTGCGCATCTTAAAAAGTTTAGCCTAAATTTTTCAAGATAGTCGTTTGCAATCCCTGTTGATCTTCTCCATCCTTAACCATCCTTGTTTCGTTATGGTTTATTATTATCTCTTTGGTGTTTTTCTTTCTTAGTAACCGATTATTTTCAGTTTTCCTTCAATTTAAAAGTAATTTTGTTTTTAGCCAAAATAACTCAATACCGTGACTGAGATGTAATGCCTTTTGTTAAGGCATTCCCTAACAAAATTAGCTTTTTAACAACATACTTTTATGTCAGTATGTTGCTTAAACTTACGCTTATGCGCCAGCGAAAACCAACCTCAACATTAAAGTTGAGGCGTGTTCTAAGTTGACCACAGTTTAAAATTGTCTGCTACATAAAAACTGAAAGACGATTTCAGTTTTACGTCACGGTGTTACTTTGGTGTTGATGGGTGCTACAAGGAATCTACGTTTCAAAGTTCTCGAGCACTGTTACTACAAGAGTGAGGCCAATAACAAACCCTGTTTCAATAACGTTCCATTAATTAGTTTGCCTTAAAGATTACTGTACAACTACCTCATATAAATTCTCAGGCACTTAGCGCTCTTTCTTATGTAACTCTGTGTCATTGTTTCTCTCATAAACGGAGGGAAGGAACAATCAGTTTTCTCGCACTAGTCTGGATTTCACGTGAAGGTGAGTCACAGTACAGAAAAGCCATATGTATAGAAAGGAAAATATGAATGGAACAAGAAGTGAAATGATTTAAGACTGGTGTGACTGAAAGAGTGGTGGCAAAAAAATAGAATGTTCATACAACTGTAAGAATGGAAGGAAAACATCTTTCTAGAATCCCCAAAAAGAACTAAGTTTTTAACCAAAGGTTTTACCGTTCATAAGCTACAGTAGCAAGGCATTAAAAGGGAAACAGCTACATAGTCCAATTTCGTAGAAAGTAAATGACTGAAACTGAAAATGTCTGATGATGCTGCAGTCTCTACAACTGCTTCCTGACAAGAGACGAGTATCACAGACAACTAAATCTGGGATGTGCAAACATGTTTGATGGTAGTACGGAATCACTCACAAGACTGACCATTCAAACCTAGCCTGAAATGCCAGTCATCTCCTGCTCTCGGCCTAATCAGATGACTGACATTTCAGGCTGTGTCAAACCACAAGAGGTGACAGAACTATCAAAGGATGCGTTATAAAATAAAAGTATAAAGACATTTAAAGAAGTGAATATGTGAAGTAAATACCATGAAATTCTTACGTTGTGGAGTCGAGGAGTGCTTGATATATCACAGCAAGTGAAAACTGATTGTTCCCAAAATAATTTTTAAACTATTTTTATCCTAAATATATATTATTTTCTGTACTGCTTACGTCGTCTTTTGCCTTTTTCTTGGTGGCGCTATCAGAGGTGTCTGTGTTGAAGCTAGCACTGCTTTGAAAACTTCCGCTATAAGATGCGTGTGGTCACTTATGAGTGTTTTCCAGCCATTTGACTCCATGACATCTGTAGCACGGCTGTGGTGAGAGGAGGAGTCAATGTAGAATAAATCTGGATGGACGCTACAAAACCTACATTGTAATACAGCAGCAGCCCTTCAGTCAAGACATAGAAAACATTTCCCATGTTTCTACTGTCAAGTTATGGAAACACAAATACATATGTATCTGAGGATGTTTGGAAAAATGTGAAATGTTTTCGGAACCTACGAGCAATACATATAGGCAAGCGCTTCCAACCGTTTCAATTCTTTCCAAACGCACACGAGTGTTTCTATAACTCTGTATAATTGGGGAAAAATGTTTACTAGTTCTTTTAGAAAAATTAATAACGGGTAGAGACCTGGTTTTCCACTGGTTAAGGTGGAACAGTAAAACCCACACACAGGAACCTAGATTTTTCAAACAGGTTCTTGTATTTTGGAGTAGCTATTGACAATTCAGGTCTACTAGGTTCTTAAATACAGTGTAGGTTCTTAATAAATCTATTAAAATATTCACTACAAGCATGGGTGTGGCCAATTAACTACAACGTCATTATAAAACAATTTTTGCTTGAGAAAGTAAAATGTAAATGAGGATAATTTTAAGTTTTAACAGAAATATATATATATTAAAGTCCAACATCTTGACCATCCTACATTTAGGTAACTCAGTTTCAATTCAAATATAATAAGAACCTGTTTTTCTTTGCCAGGCTAACCAGGTTCTTACATATTTTGTTTGTTTGTTTGTTTGTTTGTTTTTAAATGCCAAATAAATTACAATATTTAGAGCGAAAGCCACATCAGCCTTACCTGGTTTTCATGCAGGTCCTCTATCCTGGTCAATTTGGAATTTGGCAATGTTGGTTTTTGTGGAGGGAGGAAAACCAGATAACCCAGAGAAAAACCCTCAGAGAAAGGTGAAACCTAACGACAAATTCAACCCACATATGGCATGGGGCTGAAATGAACCCAGGCCACATTGGTGGGAGGCAAGTGCTCTCACCACTACTCCATCACTGCTCCCCAGTAAATATAAATAAGAGGCAATACATCTAACATGTAGGTTGGTAAAATTTTCACTACATTCTTATATGTGGGTTTTTACTGTTGTTCAACTAAAACCCTAGGTGAACAGCATGCCAACCCTTCAGGCACAAATAAGAATCATAACAATGAACAATAAGTTTGTTTTGGAATTTACAGTACTGTTGGGAACGACATTTGAACACAAAACTGATTCATTCAAAATATTTGTTCTACATTCACCAACCAATCAGAGCAAACATGTTGAGATGTCGACCGATCATTTATAAGGACCAAAACCAAGAGCAACGTGATTGGTTAATGACATCATAATAAATTACTTTGATTTCAGTTTTACCAAAGATGTGGTCTGTCCACAGACCGTCTACGGTTTGTGTTGAGTTTGTTAAGATTGGAGGCAAAATATTAACCAAGAGGGTATAAACCAGCCAAAATGCAAGTAAGTGGGGTTGGGTAATGGTTGCTCTTCTGCTCAATGTTTGTTCTTGCATGCCCACAGAAAGAAACATCTGTGGACAGACGAACATATACATGTACGTGGCCTACCACAAATCTACGAATTTCACTGGTGGTGCTAGATCATTAGCTATTGAAATGTAATGTAGTTTGTCCTACACTGCAACCTTAACGTTAACTTGTATAAGAGCACTGGAGAGCATTGGAGAGCATTGAAGCCTCTGACAAGTCAAAGTCAAAAGAAATCGAGGGCAAGAGCCCTGGCCTCCGGGTTCTTGCAGGGACATGTACATGTTCATGTCATAGTATTTATTTTCTTTCTCCCTGCTTCTACAGCAATGTCATGCAAAAATCCCTTTTCTAAGGTTTAGCCTTACTGACTAGCAGGGAATAAATAAATGTAAGCTTAACAAATTACCTTTTGATGAAGTCAAGAGCTTGTGCCTTGAGTTGTGTTGCACTGTGCATGTCCGCTAATATAAGTATGTCACACACATTGTCTACTGTAAGATTTGAACATAATGCTTCTTCGCACATAACTTTAAGTCTATCAAGGTCATACTGAAAATTAAAAAGGATCATAAAGAGAATGACATAACTGTAAGATAATGAACAAATCCACATGCGAGGAGAGGTAAAGGCAAGAGAGAGTTATTTGTTTGCAGGATTTACCTCAATTTAAACATATTCCTCATCACTTTCTGATCAAGCTACATGTACTAAATATTGAAAGTCTATGGCATGTATACTTGTCCCAATAAATTTGAACCCTATGTACAATTAAGTGAATGTTTTTTTGTGACATGGATTCAAAATTTGGGACATGTAACTTTTGAGAGTTAATATCTTCCTAAATAGTATACCCAAAGAGCAAACCATTTTACCAGTGTGTAAGTTTTACATGCTTGTTTGGAGTGAACCTGTACTGAGTGTGATGCCTTCTCTGCACAAAATCATATGCTAACAAGGAAAATGCAAACAATGGTGCCACCAACAATTCCCCCACGCTCCCCCTTAACTGAAGGTGTCGTCATACACACTGAAGGTAGGACATATGCAAGATACATGTAATATATCAAACACAAGAGACAGTGTTTCATCGGGATATCCAAACAGTGAGAGGAGAGTTGAAAATACAATACGCAGCAGAGTAGTGTTGATGAAATTCAAAGTGTTTGGATAACTGATGAAACACTGTCTCGAGTGTTTGATATATCTTCTCAATTGAAACAAAAACTAAGGAGCAAACAGAGAAGTAAAATCGTCAAAATCCATACAAATTAAGACTGTGTATCCAAACTGCCTTCACAGTTGTGATTGTCTTCGTTTCAACTTGATGAATTTGTAATGAGTGTGAGAAGGATATTTCCCAAGGTGGAACAGACATCAAGGACATACATGTAGCGGAAAACCTAATATAAAAGAACATCCAAAGGGAACTCCCACAGAAGATCATATTTACATTATTTTAATACCTTGTCAGCTGCAGCTAAAAGATCATCAGCCATTCCTTGAAGTTGTGGAGTGCTACCAGTATAAACAAACTTTAACATTTCATGAAACACATCCGGATCTATATCACTTATCTCCACACGTCCTTTTCTACTCTCCTCCATTTCATGTTCAAACATGGCTCCAAATACAGGGGAGCGTGCAGCCAATATAGCTTTGTGTGCCTTAAATTCTCGGCCCCTAGTACACAGTGTGACATCACTGAATGTTCCAGAGTCTAAAAGTGATTCCATATGTCGTGGCAGTTTACACTCTGGAACCTTGAGTGCTGCAGTATGAGATGAACCTGATACATTTACTGAATCACCTTCTACACTGACCTAAAAACACAGCATCGCTAATTAGCACCGCAACTTTATACTTAAAAATCATTGAATGGTTAAGCAGAGAAATACCGCTACTTGGAAATGAACCACTTGTAACTGCAAGTGGATAATCATGAGTGTGGCAGGGGAAAGAAAATATGTTCATGAGCTATGAGCAAAATGTCAATCCATTGACCATAAACGTATACATGCTGAACCATCAGGTGAGAAATTCTAATAATTCAAGTGCTAAATATTTTCCTTGTGTTCTCACTGAAACATATCTCAGCATTGGTGTACTGAAATCTCCAACATTCTGCTATAACCCATTGGGTGATTGCAGAAAATATCCATACCTTACCACAGGCAGCATGAACATTTTGATCCCCCCTTACCTTTGGGAATTCCTAAATGCTCTACCCCGCCCCATGCCCTCCCAATTCCAAAATTCCCTCCTCTCCTACGGAATTTCCCCTTTTATTCAGACCCTTTGGAATTCCTGTTTGACTGCCTAAAACTTCTAACGAACATGAAACATGCACTTTCCACCCCCTCAAATAAAACTTTTTGTTTTCAGTTCATTAGCTTCATATTTTTCAGGAGATGAGATCATATTGATGTCAATAGAAGACAAAAGTAAAGTTCATGATGTGCCATCACCCGCCACATTGAAAATTTCTTGCATTGAGTAACTGCTGACCACTAGTAATGCTCCCTACAAATCTGTCAGACGTTCCATTTGGAAACGAGATACTGGTACAAGGTTTTTGCGCGCAACAAGATGGTCAATCGACAATTTTAGATTGGAAAGAAACACAGCCTTGTTTTATATTTTATCAATCCATTGACAAATTCATCAACTTTAAGGCCTCTTCTATGTGGAGCTTGCTGCACAATCCATCCGCTCACTCATCTGCGTGATCACTAACACGGACCTGATCGATCTTTATCCTGCTTCCGCGATTGGTTCATGCTTGATTTACAAACTGAGGGGAGATGTTCAATTCTTACCTCACAGAACAATGTCAGTGTATCATTGGGTAATAAACCATTTGCTTCATCCATTAGGAAATCTCTTCTTATAAACTTTTTAAAACCCCAGTCTTTACCTTGGACAAACCTATAAGCTCTTTGGCTCTCTGTGCACAGGAAAAAAAAAACAATGTCATGACTGCAATTGGTAAAGGTCTTATGTAGAGTTGAACCCCACTATTTTGATCTCTAGAAGGAATTGTAAAATAATTTAAAATACTGTGGAGAGGGTTTAAAATAAACATATTGAATATATATAATACAAACGTAAATGCGCAATCAACGAAACAACTGGCAGTGTGTATGAATTTCACATAAATGACCAATCTCTTTTCTCATTTTTGTCATTGAATGATATTAAATTGCAGGATAGTACACAAATAGTAATCATCAATAATTATGTGTGTACATGTAGATTATTTTAAGATTGCAAATGAATCCACAGTCCTGTTATTAGTACATGCACATACCCATAGCCTTTGTTTCTTCTCTGTTTGCATTGAGAATTGAAAACTTAAATTTAGCTCTGACTTCACTCTTGTTACAAGCAAGCAGTAGAAGATATAATGATAAATAATCCTTGCTTTCTTCATCTAAGCCTCTTGGGTTTACTCTTAAACACCTACATGGTGATGAAGGATAAATGATGCTGTCAGTAGAGAGTATTAGAAAACACCCTGTAAAAAGTGCATGTTACACATCCCTAACCGTAACCCTTTCTAACTCAACAGAAATAGACCTAACTGTTGATGCCACATACAGGTAGTGAATACAAAAAAAAAATTGACATTTTGACGGGCAACATAGTACATGTAATACAGGAGTGATTTTCCTTTCTTATCTTGCAGTGCTTTTTCTAAAAAATTGCAAAAAAATTCTATGGAGTTATAGTTCTAGAGTTATATGTATAGAAACACTTGTTAAAGTTTGGGAGAAATCAAAAGACTTAGGGAACAATTGCCTGCAGCTTACGTTCCAACAATATTTCATGTTCTCCTAAACTTCCACTCATGCTTCTAACTTACCTAATTCTAAACCTGATGACTTAAATTTTTTTAAACCAGCTAGTCAAAAAAAAACCCAACTTTTTAAACCAACCAGTCATAATCCCAAAAAAGTTAACTTTCCTCCAGGGCTCTGGATTAAACACACTACTGGCCTGCCAGCATTCTACTAAGTTGTCCAAGCAGTACATGTATGCTGCAGCAAGGCCCGAAAACCATGACAGCCCACTCCATCAGACTACTGTACTGCTACCTCCCTAAAAACCACTTCTTCTGTTCCCTTAGTTACTGTTACAGTGAATAAAAAGTATTAGAAAAAAAGAACTTCGTACCACTTCATCTTATCGTTAGCTCCAGCTGAGAATGTGGAACTCTTCAATGTTTCCCCCATCTCCTCACGGCAGAAGCTAAAGTTATTTATTGTCCACATGTAGGAGAACTTGATGACTTTGATTTGAGTGTAGCACCAGTTCTCTGCTACAGGTGAAGATGAGGACATCTTAGATGACTCGCAACAAGATACTGCAGCCAGGGTGAAATATCTGAGAAAAAAATAAAATAATAAAATAAATAAATAAATAACCCCTTTTAATTATTCCATTCCAATATTGTTATTATATTTACATGTATCCTAACATCAACACTTTTTGGGAGAGATGAAAATGTTCAGCATGGTGTGAGTTTGGGATTACAAAAAGTCCCACGAGTCAAGCACATGCAAAGTTCTTCCACCAGGAATCAAATCTAACATTTATGCTCTTCCCTGTGGCATGTATTAGTTGTTGTACAAATAACATGCAACCCTGCATGTGTACACCAAACTGAAACGACTGAAATGAAACCAAATGAAAACACTGAAATGAAAACTGCTGAAACGACTGAAACCCATCACTAGTGCTGCAATCTTATTATTAATGTAACCTGAGCATTATTTACCGACTAACCTGAGTGCTATTCTGGTTAACTGGATTGCAAGGAAACTGCAGACTTCATTTAGCCTGAATAGTACTCTTAGTCATTATGTACATAAAGAACGAACGTTCAGCCACCGCTGAAAAAATACATTAAAAATAGTCTATGTACTAAATGTAAGAGTACTTATTAAGACCATGACAGGTCCTAAAGCTCCAGCATTTTGTTCTTTTTCTTAACAATGAGTTGGAGAGATACACAAGGCCAACAATGACCACGAACTTACTTTAATGCCATGAGCACCATTAATTAATCAGCTGCAAATGATCACATTTTTGTCAAAGAAACCCATATTCATGCTTTCTGAAAACAAGCGAAAATTTTTCGTTGCATACAGAAAATACAAAGGCAATTGATTCAGTCAGTGACAACCGAGTAAACTACCATTCCCTCCATTCCAAGTCAAGTGGCAGCTGATCCAGTTCAAGTCCAGCAAAAGAAAGAAGGAAAGAAAGAAAGTTCTCCAGTGTAGTTATCTAAAAGCTATGTAATAGGAGCTGAGTTTACCCCTAACATGCACCAAATGCAACCATTTGAAGCCGATATTTTCAAAATGTTCTGGGGAGGGGCCATGCCCCCAGACCCCCCCCCCCCCTAGTAAGCAAGAGTCTCTTGCCCTTGTTAAAAGGCCTTCAAACCTTGCTCCCTACCACTCCAGCCATCTTGCCTACTACTCAAAAACTTTTTGACTGGGCTGCAAAGTAATACTATTTACATCAAATTTCATGAAACTTCAGATTTTTACCATGTAATGGCTTAAGTACATGTGATACAGTAATTCCTCCAACTAAACAAAATTTACAGTTTTTAGAGCGGAAGCCACAACAGCCTTGGCTGGTTTTCATGCGGGTCCTATATCCTGGTTGAATTGGAACTTGGAGATGTTGGGTTTTTTGTGGAGGGAGGAAAACTGGAGAACCTGGAGAAAAACATTCGGAGTAAGACAAGAACCACCAACAAACTCAACCCACATATGGCACCAGGCCGGAATCAAACTCAGCCCATACGGGTGGGAGGTGAATGCTCTCATCCCTGCTCCAGTCCCCGACGATTAAATTCACAGATAAGTTTCCCATGTACTGGGAAAATAAAACAGTAAAACAAATTTCTAATAATTAACAAGACACAAGCTGTTGTAGGCATGATGTGTACTTAACATTTTAGGCTGCATTATTTTTTCCCTCTTCTTTATTTATTGATGCACAACTGGAACACAACAAAATGGAAAATACTTTGTTCATACTGCATTGTGTCTCTGCTGTGTGTGGGGGGGAGGTAAGGGGTAGGGGGGAGGAGGGAGGGGGAGGGTACATGTACATGAAACTGTAAAGACTGGTCATCTCTAGTGAAGCACATATGAGCATAAGCATAAATATAAGCATAAAAGGAGCTTATGTGTGAGTGAGGACAGCTGTGAGATAAGCATGAGCATAAGAACATAAAAACCTTGCATTCTTCTTATGCTTATGCTTATGTCGTTATTGTATCCAGTGGGGACATGTTGGCATAAGCATAAGCATAAGCGAAAGACCTTCAGCCAATCAGCAAACACTTTATACTTATCCCAGCCATGTCCTCACTGAACACAAGCATAAGCATAAGCATAAGAAGAATGCTTATGCTTACGTCACAGCCGTCCCCACTAGTGCATACTATAACCTTCCCATGCTGATGCTTGCATCGCAAGTGAGGACCGGGCTTAAGAGTGGTGGTGGAAGGTATGAACCGAGATAATGCGCAATATTAATCTTTAGCCAAATACAATCCTTCGGATCTGATGTAGGGAAGAAAAATGATCCCATGCCTGCAAACAGCAATGCTCTTGAAAAGACATTGCTTCCGGATTATGTCCTTTTCTTCAGGATAAATGAGATACGGCTAAAATCAAACACCGCAAAAAACAGCAAAACCGTACCTTTTATATTTACAAGGCATTTTAGCAATTAAGCCTTGCTTGCTGAGAAATGCTTGTGTTGGAAGCAAATTAACCGAGATCATCATCACTGAATGAAATGAATGACAGTAATCTTCTTTGCCAAGCTGTCGTTTCGAATCATCTCTGCGTTATATAAGTCAAGTAAATTGTTAAATTCGTACCTGTACATAAAATATGACTCGCGGATTTATCTGACCTTTCTCATGTGACAAATAAGAAGAACGTTAAATTACATTACCGAGGCAGTCGGCCAACCTGTCCGTGAAACTCCAAAATTTTTCCCAGAAACTCCGCAGCTCTCATTTCAGTGTTCTCTGAAAACCACCCTCGTACCGCTTAAATAGATCACAGTACCTGAATCGATCTTCAAACGCACAACATTTACATAAGCTCAATTTCCATTCAAAGTAATCACCATTCTATGTTTTTATTTAGTTCAAGAAATGCTAGCAGCAGCTTGAAACAAAACACGACCATTCTTTGGGAGTTGAACTTGAAATAAATCGAAGTCTCTGTGGACATGTGTTTGCCATAGGGGAACGCTTTGAGGCAAGGAGTTCTGAAGAACGACTGAGCACTAAGTCTATTCATTACTAAACGTGCATGCAAAGAAACTTCAATTATTCGGCGAGCGCATCGCTACTCCATTACACGCAACGCACCGAAGAAGTACAACGAAAAGGTCGCGGAAACGCACAACAGCTAAGCTTATTTGAAGAACAACCGAACAGGGCCGTGTTCCGCAAAAATGTGAATCTGCTAAGCGAAGGTATGAATGAACAAAAAAATATTTTTCCTCGCCAGTGGAGGGGCCCGCTCTCTTAAGTCTTACCGGAACTCGCAATTGGACCGAGGGCCAACGGCTCCCAACGTCCTCAGAAAAAAATGCAATAAGTTCAAATTCGGGTAAAGCTTACCTTCTTCTAGCCAATAAAGGAACAACTGTGAACTTGTACCTCCTGTACTCGTGAGGGCAAAACAAAAAGCAATGTTACTCTTCGAGTGACCACTTTGTGGTGACTAGTTTCAAGTCTTCTCTTGTATTATGTGCCATCCGGGAATGCGCGCCCGGCGCCTTTGTTTATATGCGCACGTACGGAATCTCTGCAGCCGAGTCACTTTCTAACGCGAGCTCTGATTGGATGCTGATACTGCAATGTTTACATTTGCTTCCGTAAGACAACAACAAAATGATCACTGCACTACCGTGTAAGCTTACTTCCAGGTTCTCCTTAGAGTCAAAGCATTCTTCAACAGGAATCCCACAACGAACTAAGACAATTCAAAGCAAGAATAAAATAGACCATCAGCAAAGATTCCCCCCCCCCCCCACGAGGTGGGGGGACTTTTAGGCCTCACGGAATGGTATGCAGTACATCAGTAGGAAAAAATTTATGACATGCGCAGTTGAACCGTTTCTCGGAAACACTTGCTCCAGTCAAATTATTGTAAACTTTTTGGCTGAATATCGTCTTCCGACGCGAAGTTTTTGGCCCATAGACGTGCAAAGAAGGAAGAATGGGACACGGCTGAAAGTTCTACCGTTTTAATTTTTTCTCTTTCGTCGCGTAAGTGGCAGAAATACGTATTTTTTTACTTTTTTGCCGTCCTCAGCGGGCAGAGGCGGTGATATCGAAAAACCGAAACGGTGAAATTGGAGATTTGCCTTCTAGTTTCCTGGATAATGAAGGTCTGGAGGCCTAGACTGATTGCTCTTGAAGTTATTTCAACTTTTTCCCCGCGCGCCCAAGATATTGTAGTGAAATAAATATTGAATGCACTACGCGCACGGAGACAGCTTGGGAGATGTTAAATTCGAGGCTACGAGAGGTGAGTTCACGCTCCATTCTTTCAGGTAAATGCAAATAGTTACCCCCTGCTAGTATTGATTAGTAAGCCACAACAACTGTTTGGTATTCCAGTAATGATTTTTTTCCAGCATGATAGGCACTTTCATTTTTAATGATCTGAATAAAGGTGGTCTTGTTTAGACATCCCGCTGTTGATAACATTTTCATATCTTGGGAGGGAATAAAATTATTCAGTCTGTTGTGCGTTTTATCAGTTACATAAGGTTTTAATAAACACTGTTCTGCTTTACATTCCACTATATTAGGCTACTTTCGATTCCTTTCAACCTTGTTTTTTCTCTCATGCAACATGGTACCTCATGTACATTAGTACACTGCTTTATGTTATTTTATCTTATACAAGCTACACTCTTGTGTAATTTTAAGCAAACTTTACGTTAAAAATTACCAATACTTACATTTTTACTGTAAAAATTATGCGGCTTACTTATCATGCTAGTTTTAAACAACTGCCCCATATGAATGATAATGAAAAACAATTATGTATGTTCAAATCCATTGTAAACTGCCGACTGTACAACTTTACAGCAATCATGCATTATAATCACTCAGAAGTATTTTTATATTCACATTCACTGTAAACTGCTGACTGTACAACTCTACAGTAATCATGCATTACATTATAATCACTCAGAAGTATTTTGATATTTATGATCACTATTATTTACACTGCAACAATTTGTATTTTACAAATGGGTAAGACTCCCCACAAACTAATTACTTTATCTGAATCTCAGATAGAACATAGTTGAAGCGCATTTGTTTAGTATGAAATTGATACAATTGAAAATAATCTTTTTGTGAAAGTACCTTTTTAGAAAGAGCCACCCCATATTTGACTTTCATTCTTCTTGCATAGGTAACTGGGTGGTATACATGTCCAAAGTGGATGGAAGATCAATGTTCAAAGACTGTACAATGTTTGGCAGGTTTTGTACGAAGAACTGGCATTCTCTTGGTAAGTCATGTGTTGAAAGTTCCTGTCCATAACCCCATACCTCAGTAGCTGCAAGTTGCATTAGAGATGGAACCTTTCCAGCTGTTCTGAATGCTGTAATGACAGTTGGCCGGAATGACCTCTGGTTTTCCAATTGTGATGTGCCTTTGGTGGAAGCTTTCCACTGCAGTTCAAGTTTGCGGCCTTCAGCTTTGAGGGACTGGATCATGCTTGATGTGTTGCTATTTAATTTCCTTGCTTCCCAAGCTTTGGGATATACATCTTTTGCAGTCAGTGGCCCATGGTTTTCACATTTTCGGATCATATTTAACTTCTTTCTTGCCTCTTGCAAAAGGTCTGAGGTCAGCATGTTTGCATATGCCTTCATTCTCTCTTCATGTACTTCTCTTGCTGCTTCAGTGGTGCGGTTGTTGTTTTTTCCACTGTGAAGTATGTTCTCAACAAATGTTATCGAGGCTTGTTTTGACAGCTCTGACATGTTGTTTTGAAGATAAAGTTGTGAAAGGTTGAACTGCCTTTCAGCAATTACATTGTTCACAGGAATACTGAAAATGTGTTTGGCATAGAACTCAAAAAGGTGGGGGTTAGCTTCTTTACTGATGAGACTACTCTGTGGTGATGTTGCAACTCTTTTGATATCATTCAGTAGTTTTGGTTCCTTCAAGTTCCAGATTTCTGCCCATTTAACTAAACCAGTCCTGTCCTTACAAACCAATGTGTGAAGATTTTGTCCGTGGACATAGAAATTTTGCACTGACCTGCTTTCTTTTTCTCTTTCAGTTGGCAGCATGACAGGAATTTCAAGAGCCTTCAAAACAGAATACCAGAAAGAACTTTGGTATCTTGGATCAGCTCCAATTCCAAATAACTTGGGGAAGGACAACCACTCTGATCCATGGTCTTTAACAACTTTAAGTGCTTCTTGCAACATTGGCCTCTGCCCTTCCTGACGAAAGTGGTTGATGGCTGCAGGATCCTTCAGTGACATCTTCATCTGCTGCTCAGTTAAAGGGAAATATGCTGATGGAGACATCAACATTTTACTTAATGTTTCATGATGTTTAAGGACAGTTGCTGGCCATAATTGTGCCAGGTATCCACTGGAGAAGCCAAGTTCTTGATCTGTTGCTTGTGATGCATTGAGAGATGGAATAAGAAACTTGTCAAGAAACTCGTACAGAAACTTAATTTCCACTTGAATCATTGGACAGGAGCTCAACTTGATAACATTCTGCCACACTGTGTAGTGGCTGTCTGACTTTGGCATTCTTTCCAGGACACTCTCTCCAAGTTGTAGACAGGCTTTACCATACTTCAAGTGCCATTGAAGTGTCTCATAGTAGTATGTCCACCTCGTGTCAATAAAGGACTGGGGAAGGGGTGGCTCTTTACTTAAGATTCCTAGTGATACATACATTGATTTGTACTGACTTGGCCGTTCATGATGAAGCCAAGATACCTTATAAAGTAGTTGCAATACATGGTTGTTATTCATGTCACCCTTGGCCCCAAACCCAGCTTGGCACATCCTTCTTAACATAATGTTCAGGACGTGGGGGTAACATCCAACAAAGAACATGTCCTTTTCAAAAACCCTTGAATTATTTGCTATTAAACCATTAGCCTTCCCCTTCTGGGTTGAGGCATTATCCCCAACCAAACCTGAAACATTAGTTATGCCATATTCATCATGAACAACATGATATTCTACATCAGACTGGTGTTTTCCTGACCCACTCGCTGTCAAACTGTTACCAAGGACATATGCCCTGGGTTCATTGATCTCTGGGCACCAGGTGTGGACACCTACAATGTGCTGCTCTTCGCCACCTTTGTTGGAGTCATCACTCCATACATGGAAATCATATTGGCTACTTGCAAATCTTTTGCGTAATATCAGTTTATCGGCCTCCCCTAATAGGATATTCCAGTCTGCCAGTGTGGATGGCGAGACAACATTTGTTGGGGGGCTACAGTTGAATAAAATACTGAAAATTAGATGTAATGCAATGGGTGTCTTTTGGCTAGAAAGCAAACATGCATGCTGTAAATATCTCATGCAGGCCATAAACATGACTGTTCTACGATTTGTTCCATTTTTGCCATGAGAAAATGTGTCCACAAGGGAATACCTAGGTTTCTTTACATTTTCATCATTTTCCTTTAATTGTCTTTTCAGCTTTGTGGAAGCAGATTTTGTCCCTCGTAGTTTGTTACCGACTTGTTTTGTTTTCAATTCAGTAGACTTCAAAGTTCTTTCACGCTTCTTTGCTTCACTTTGTAACTTCAAGACATCTTTCCTTAGGTCATTGTTAATTCTTCTCAAAAATACTGTAAATATGAAAATGTCATAATTAAAAACTGTTCCTTACTATGATAAATAGGGCCTTACAAGTTTTACTTGTATTTTGTTTTTTTTAAATAATAAATTTAAGGATAGAAAAACTAAAGTATACAGTGTACTTGTGTGGATTTCTGAAAGTTGCTGTTTCCTCAGCGGTCCGCTTATATCGAGTCGAGATGTTGACTTGCTAATTTACAAAACGAAAGGCAGACAAACCCTTTGGGGAAAAATTGCATTCTCACAAAATTTACGACTAGACTAAAATTTGTCGGTCGCTTTTGGTTAAAAGGCTGTTAACATGAACCTACGAAAGTACCTGAAGTACTGGCGTAATACACGAAAGCCGGCCGGCCACAGAAAATTAAAAATAACCTAAATATCTATCTAATTTTGAACATTTTGCAATGGTTCGAGCAAGCAGACTTTTTTAAAAGAGCATTTAGCTGCGATTCAAATCTTGTTTACTGCGTACCCAGCTATGAAGGAGCCCTTTTTTTGCGAAGCGGTGATATCCAGTCCAGAGTATGTTATTAAATTTTTGTCTGCGTCGGAACTCGGTGTCCAACTCGATCGCTAAAATCGCCGCTTCAAGTTTGGTATTTTGACACAGCCGTGTCCTATGTGACCATACCATTTAGTTTGCTTCATTTTAAAAACTTTTTAAAACTATTTTCGTTTTAAGTATTCCTTGACCCCTTGTAGTGGTAATATATTATTACGTTAAATAAGTTTGAGTTTAAAAAATTTAGTGACAACATCGAAACTCGCATTAATTGACATCGCCACGAATTTTTAATGTATTTGTGGGAAAGCGGCTTTTACTGGTAATTCAGAAGCTTTAAGAAACACTTTTTAGGAGATTTATAGACGGCTTGATGACTACTTGAGCAGACACTTACCTATACTTCGTCGTAGCGTTTGTATTGTCCTCTTCAGGCCGGCACTTTCACACTGTAGGCGTTTACAGTCTCGCTCGAGTTTGTCGATTTTTTCCTTGCTCGACAGGTTTTTCAATTCTACTCGGACACTGCTTGCAGCTATTTTTTTCACGTTTTCATCGGTAATTTCTTTCTTCTTCTTTACTGACGGTTGATTTAACCGGGAAAAATGACTGCCGTGAACTCTTTTTCGTCCCATCTGCTCGACATTTTGTTGCAATTTTAAAATAATTTGCTTGAGTGAGCTTGAATGTAAACATTAGCGAGTTGAGCCCGCGTATCCATACGAACAGCAGTTTCCCAAAAAAAAGTACTCTGCGCATGTCACAAAAAATTGGGCATCAGGGGTCCAAGGGGTAGGATACCGTTCCGTGAGGCCTAACTTTCATATAAAACGGACCGAGGTGCTCGTCAGAAATTTTGAAAAGAACACTAAAAGAGGTAACCCTATTTTGTTGATATGGCTTGAATTTTTTTCATCCCTAGGGGGTACCAATTCTAAAACAGGGCATTATCTCCTGTCAATTTTTTTTTTCGGCTCAATACCCTAAAAGATACCGCGAAAGCTCTCGCTGTGCTGTGAACCTTTTGAGGCTGAACACCCGAAGAGGTACCGTGACAACTTTTTAAATCCTAAAAGGTACAATATATGGTGAGCACTTCCGTGCTTTTTATATAGGATTCCCCCTCCCCCCCAAGGAGATATCCACCTGCAGCCAGGTGGTTTAGCAGCCGGAAGATCAGAGTGCGCTTCTCTCGTTCCGCTCTCGTAATCGCGTTTTTCTCCTAGTTTTTTTGTCCTTAACAGGTTTTAGAAATTTGTAGAATTGTGAGTGTATGTCCTCAGAGAGGGAGGGTATGTTTCTTTTCTGACTGCGTCAATGCCAGAAAAAAAAAATCATGAAGTGTCATCCCTCCAATTACACCCCGAAGCACAATTGCAAACTTGTAAGGAAGCCATAAGGTCGATAAGAAAATGGAAAAACGAAAACCCATCCTATTTCCGACCCTGCCAGATTACAACTGCTGAAACTACAAACTGCTGAAATTGCGTGTATTTTACTGTCAAATTAGTCGTGACTTCTGCGTGGGTACGGGTGTGGAGCGTCACGTCCAACTTTAGAAGCAGTGTCGTAGACACATCTTGAAAATGCCGCGTGAAGAGCTGCTTTCTAAAACGATCTATGATTGGTTACTTATGAATGACGTCATGTCGTGTGAGAATCGCCATTTTGGATTAGTTTAATCATGTGAGAGCTGCGAGTTGATCGTGGAATCGAAAGAAAGCTTCCGGGAACTTTGCAAATAACGTGTCTTTACGAGACATGGGGAGAACGGGATCTGCAATGCAATTCAGCTGCTATAGGCTGGGACTGATATTCTTCAACGTCATTTACATGGTAGGTAGAAGTGGCCCGCGGAACATCACCAGCTTTGCTTACATGTCGCTACAAGATTTAAACATTTCAACTTTTTACGTTATATGAAGACTTCAATCTATCAAACACAAAATTTCAGTGACTTTTCCCATCTTATGATTTATGCCAGTTGAATATGTTGTCTTAAAGTTTCAATGCATGTTTGAAATTGAGAAGAATTCTCGAGATGACCCACAAAAAGTTAAGATGGTCATAAGCGAATGCGTCTATCAATGTAACCCCGAGAGGGGGAGACACGGGGCATTTGACTTTCAGAAGAATCCTCGATCAAAATTTCCTCCGTACAGCCAGAAAAGTAGGGAAAATCAGATCCGATCCCCACCGTAATCATAAGTAATCATCGATATAAATTTCCAAGTTTTTAATTTCCTTCAATGCTCTGTGTATCCCGAGGCAATATGTGGGTTATTGGCCAAGCAGAGAGGTCAAGATGGCTGGATTTTGGCCAAGTTATTTTGTTGCGTGTTTATGGACCGAGAAAAGGTCAGAGAATTCACAATTTTCATGCTGGATTGAACATCTCTGTATAATAAAATGCTTAAAATATCAATTACTGGTACGTATATCTCTAGTCAAGTAATAAGCCAGGATGTATTTTTGAAAAATGCCAATGGTTCAC
The DNA here is from genome assembly GCF_042242905.1 of Orbicella faveolata. Taxonomy (NCBI): domain Eukaryota; kingdom Metazoa; phylum Cnidaria; class Anthozoa; order Scleractinia; family Merulinidae; genus Orbicella; species Orbicella faveolata. The sequence goes on along the minus strand of NW_028301540.1, from coordinate 7,600,385 downwards.
AGCCAATACATACACTTGCAATGCAAGTACAGAAGAGGATTATTTGTTGTTTATCATACACAATTTACACGTACATGTATAAGGACGGTTTTCACCATCATGTCCTTATCTCTAGAAGGGAAATAGGGCATTGCGTTCTCGCTTGCCTTGATCTTCTCCGTTCTTAGCTCATATACCAGCATCCAGGCAGCTTTTGAATCCCATCTCCCACCTTTCCCTCTCCACAGTTTGTCTCCAAGTTTCCCTAAGCCTTCCTCTTTGACATCTTCCTTCCAGGGTCGAAGTTAATACGACCTTTGGGTGTTAATTTGCATTCCTCCCCATGACCAATCAACTGCCAATGTCTTCGTTTTATCTACTGTAATTTCTTTATGGACTGTTTTACAATTTGTTTATTATTACTTTTATTACTTTTTTGCAGATTGTAGGCTTTGTTCTTATCTTATCGCCAGTGTATTCTAAAATAACAGATCTCTTCACAAGTTGGCCTATAGTAGGTGGAACAATAGCATGTGGCGTGTTCATTATGTTGATAGCCTCAGCTGGTATTTATGGAGCAGTTAAGCATCACCAGATTGTTCTGTTTTTTGTATCCTTTAAGTACATGTTGGGAATTCTGGTGTCAAACAAGAAGGTGAATAAAAATACTTACAGTAATTGTATAGGAATTGATCATAACTGGGGCTTTCAGCAGCTTCAGTGAGGGTTGGGCACCAAGCAAATTGACCGGCTGTGAGGATGATTTGCACACGTGGTTTGACCATGTAGAGGAAAGGTTTTTTCATTAAGAAGTTTGGTTCAGAATGTTTTGCCCATGTAATGTGTTACATGTATGTTACTTTTCCATTGCTTCATATCATACAATCGTGTAGTCTGGAAAAAAAGGAAAACTAAAATTAAACTGGTTTGAAATTTTCAGGTGAACTTAAGTTAAATTGAAAACACATCTTGATCTGGTGTAGTTATAATTTGATATTTAACAATTATTGGACAAGGTGGAGCAAAATGTGGCAATTTGTCAGTGGCAGGCAGATCAATCAATTAATCTGCAAGACACTGATAAATCACAATATATTAATCTTAAAATAGCTCTGTATTGTAATATCAATTTTTTTTTTTTTATCTCTTTTGTTGTTTTTAATTTTTATTATGATTTGCACGGCCCCACTGAAAACTACCAAGGCAAGTGGGCTCCCTGGATAAATATTTTTATTATTATAATTATTGAAAAGAAAATGCACCGAATGATAATTTAGATTTATTTTAGTGAGTTTTCATCCTTAACAAAACCTCAGTATATGGCAGTCATGTGTCTCATATTTATCATCCTTTTCTCTGTATCTGTGGCGGCACTTGCAATAACATCAAGCCAACAGAGGACTGTACTGAGGAAGGCCTGGGAATCTTTTAGTAACACAACAAAACGAGATGTTCAAAAGATTGGAGACTGCTGTGGCTTTGAAAACATGAATGATACCAGGCATCATCCAACTTGTAAAGATGTATGTTTTCAGTTGAACCTCTATTTTAGTCCCAAAATTTTTCTTGATAAAATTCTGTAAATAAAAGCCCTATTAACTAGTCACCTCTATTAAGCAGCCGCAGCCACCGTTTGGTCTTTTTCATAGGGTTTTGTGCTCTGCTTACCCCTATAAAGCAGCCACCCAAAATTAAATACAGGTGTATTACACTTAGGCCCCATTTGCACCAACTAAATTTGGTAAATTAAATCAGGTTCCGGTTTTTCCTAAATGTTGATCAGACTTTGCAGTCATTTTGAGAAGACAAATTTCAAACCACTGTGCTAACATATTTTCATCAAACAGGGTTTTACCTTGTCAAGTTGTTGTGTGTGTGCGTTATTACTTGGCATGATCTAATTTTTATCCTTGTTTTGTTAAACCACTTTTAAACATGTTGGTGTGAACAGGGTATTAGTTTGGCCTTGTTTGGAAAAGGCGATGACAGATACATGTACAGCTGTAAGATTCAAAAATAGAGAGTGAAGACTAAAAAACATTCAATTACATTTTTGTTTGGTCCTACCCGATTCCATGTACTGTAGCTTTATAGCGTGTTTGTATTCAAACAGAGTAGTTGATCTTTTTACCAAGCCTCAGGCTACTATAATTCCTAACTGTCAAACCCCTATTGAGCAGCCACCTCCCATAATTTTCCTCGAGGGTGGCCGCTTAGTAGGGGTTTGATTGTATTTTCAAAATGTATATATACAGTCAACTCTCGCCTTGCGGACACCCTGCTATTAAGGACGCTCGCTATTACAGATAAAATCCGGATCTCCGGCAAAAGCTATAGAGCTATTACGGACTTTCGCTATTATGGAATTACAGACACTTCATAGTAACAAAATGACAGTTTTATTGTTTTCATTGACTCTCAATAAAGTGGACACCACTTACTTCTCATATAACATAATTATGTAGAATTACAGCCTGCTGGTCATCATTTGTCAAAATACACTTCAAAAGACCTCTGGAATGTTTATTTTCACATCAATTCTTTTTTGTCTGCACAATAATTCTTGCTTCGCAGACATTGTCTATGTTATTTATTGCATGTTAAGGGCATTTTTTATCTCACACCCAGCTATTATGGACTCACACTATTATGGACACTGAATGATTTCCCTGAGCATGTCTGCTGTAACGAGAGTTGACTGTACAATGAAAGTTCTTGTCAGCGACCACCTTGTGAATTCAAAAGAGTAGTCTGACCTACATGTACAGCTGGTCACTTGTGAGAAATTGTAAATGATCAGCCACCGAAAGAACAGAGGGTGGTCTCTTAATGGGAGGCTTTGGTTATATAAATGCATGTATATAACAATACTGGAACATTTTTTTTAGTGTAAGACCTACAGATTGTTTTGTTTTCTACAGAGTGAAAATATCCTAGACAGATGATTGTGACAAAAAGCAGAGACCTCACATTATTTTGTATTTATCCAAACATAGATATGTTATTTTATCCTTGCATGAAGGTTACAGAGCTTTAATTACTAGCTGTAATTTTTTTTATCTTTCCAGCTTAATTGTTACAAGGAAAAGCAGTATTTTTGTCCAGTTACCTGTCCCCCTTGCTTTAACTATTTAAAGGATCATGGTCTGGGGACTCTAAAGAATGCAGTGGGAGGAATCGGTCTTTTCTTCAGTTTAATGATGGTGAGTCTATCTGACAGCATTCTCTAAATTTCCCTGCTGTGTATCAGTTATGTGTTATAATCAGAATTACAGTATTAGCAGCCACTGGCCTGATGCAGACTTCAAATGATTACTCTGATTTCAGTAGCATGAAGGGACTACCCCCTACCTCCCTCCCCCCAACCTGGATGGGATTCTAGTTCATTGCCTGGTTATCCCTCAGCATATTCACCGGGATACATAAAATTTTGTAAACACACCTGGCTGGGGAAAAGCACTGTGAGAGTAAAATGTCTAGCCCAAAAGAAGAATGCAACAGCCCTGGCTAAACTCACCAAAAAAAAAATGAGGCCAGTATCCAGCCATCCTGACTGAAGAAGCTTGGTCGATAAAGGATTTATTAGTTTTTGTGGAATGTTTTCTTGTGGGACACAGCAGGTAGTCCCGAATGGGCAAGCTAGCATCATCTTGCCCACTCGGGGAACCAATCACAGTGCAGGATTTGGTTCATCTTCCCCACTCATGGAGCTAGCCATATAATAACAAGAGATATTATAATTAACATAATTCGACATTTTGACATGTCACGCATCATTGTCAAAAATGAAAATTTTTAAAAATGTCAAAGTTGAGTTTTGAATATTATTAGATGGCATTCCTGTGTGCGTGATTATATAAAAAATCATGCTAATGGCATAGCTTCATGTCACTGATTGGACTCGATTTGGACAATGCTACATGTATTCTATTAGCATTTTAATTTGAATTGTCAGATTACACTAATGTTAATATTTCTTGTTAAATGCTGACCATCCGACCCTTACCATCTGATCTCATGATATTATTTTGCCCATTTTCTCTTTTTCAGTTTGTGGGAATTTACCTGGCTTTCAGATATCGGCATCTGAAAGATCCTAGAGCTAATCCCAGTGCGTTTCTGTGACGTCACCATAGATGGGTTTTGCAGGCTGTCTAGCATCTGCCTGTGTCAGGCTGACTTCAGAATAAGATCTAATGATTATTGGATGATCTGTGAACAGCCCTCTGTCTCTCCCTTCTTGATTGAAATATTGGTTGAATAGTTCTGTCCTCACTCCAGGTTTTGCTCCCCACACGGTGTTGGACATAAAAACATGCCCTTCATTAATGGTGTGTGGATGTCTCTGTGGAAACCCTTTGGGAAAAAAACATTGTGTTAAGCTCACCTAATTCTGATCCCAGTTAAGCTGCAGTACAACATAATACACAATGGCCCTATGGCCATGGCATTTAATTTGATTCATTGACTGAAAATTAGAAAGCAGATGGCTGTTCACAAACTTACTATCACTAGAGATTGCTCTGACAGTTGGCACTGAGATTTTGATTGTTCATGTTGTGGTTGGAGAATTTTAGTTTTGCTGGTATCTGTTCTCAGAGAAACTGATTAATGTATTAAACTTAAATTTCATGTTGAAAATTCACAGCTAATTTAGTAGAGATTTTAAAGAATTTTCCAGTGGTCATTGTTAATACTGGTTAAATTCCTGTTTTTAAAGGAGCAGCATGGTACAGTTATATTTTATAATAATTATTGAGTCATTTTTGTAATGTACAAAAATCCTGTTGGGGATAAAATTAAAACACTAATTCACCATACAGGTAGTAAAAACATGCATGTAAAAGTTGGCTCAGATTGAGAAGGATTCAGAAAGATTTTAATCAAAGAACTTGGGAGAACGGCTAATCTTGGCAAAGTTTTTGAAGGTACCCGTTCATTGCATAGCTGCCCTTTCATGCCTGTTACAGTTAGATGAACACAGTTATTATGACTTATGTTTTGGAGTTTTCTGGAATCATTTTGGAATCATTGTCAGTTATATAATATTTCTTTTTTTTCTTTCTTTCTGCATTATTCTAGTTTTAGAACATATTTTATTCCTTTAATTATGTGACTAATGATGTATTTAGAACAGGACCTCTCTGTATATCACCAGTGGGTGAGAGAGCTTCCTGTAATAAATATTATTATCATTATTATTATTATTATTATTATTATTATTATTATTATTCTGTCAATGGCATTGTGCAAATTTACAAACAGAAGAGAAAGAGCATTATTATATTGACACAAATTCATACAAAACTACACCCAGGGCCCAAGTGACGTATTTCCATATCCTCACCAGTGAGGATATTGATGATGTCACTTCTTACTTTTTCATGGTTGTTTGCGCAAACAGTCAGTTTGTCTATATATAATTAAAAGAACATTACACAGTTCTTGGATACATGAATTTTATTTTCTTGTGTTAAAAAACAATATTTTACTCACTGCACTCATTTGCAAATATTGTTTTTACCTGTCGAAAATAAAATTCATATCTTCGTGCCGTTGTGTTATATTTATATATCTCTGAAATTTGGTAATTTTTGTCATTTAAGCCTGGGTCAAACAGTTTAGCAGGGTAAGTTTAAGGAAACATGAAAACCAAAACCAGTCTTTTAATAACTCAGTGGCACTAAATGTAGTTTCTGCAATAGATTGAGTTTCAATCGAGTATTGAAAGTGATCAGGCAATTACTTTGGTTTTGGTTTCGGTTTTGCCACGTTTTGAGATTGGCTGAGTAGTCTAATTAGTAAGTAATTGGTTTGGTTTTGGTTTTACAATACTCAATTGAAAACCACTCTGTGAAAGAAGTTAGGTATGTTTTCATCTAAATACAATATCGGCAAAATTGTAAGGATTTGTACAAGCTTCACGTGGGTACCTTCATTTACACAGTGGTTTTGCCAAAATATATCAAGGTTATAGAGTAATGACATGATGTTTCTTTTTAGTCATAATCTATAAGAAAGGAAACAAAGGTTGTTGTTACACGTTGTTCCCTTCGAGAGAAGACTGGGAACATTTTCAAATAGCGAAACCAAGTTTGGTGATATTGTTAGTATAGGTGAGCAAATATTAAGGAATAATTTAACATACTTTTTGTCAAAATCCTGATAATTTAAAATATATTAAACTAATGAGTGCAATAGTTATTTCCTAAAACTGAGAGCCCTGTTTTTTGTCTGTCACCACTGGGTCGCTATGTAACACCTTGTCCCCAAGCCCCTGCCATGCTGCTTTATCTTGGCTGCCTGCCTTCAGCCTTCCCCCCTGGGGGACTCCTATAAAAATGACGGGGGTGCTCGTCGTATTTTTTAGGGGTTAAAAACGCGGATTTGGTACCTCATAGGCTGTTCAGCCTCAAGAGGTCCACAGCGAGAGCTTTTGCTGTACCTTTAGGGTATTGATCCAAAAACATATGACAGGAGATAAGGCGTTGTTTTGGAATAGACCATTTTACAGTTGTCTGCTCAGTGACCTGGCCTTTGTATGGTAGCGAGGCTAGAGTTGACCTTGTTTTGATACAGACCTCACTGCTTTTGTCATGTAAATGCACCTAGTTAGCATCAAAACAACTTGTTTTACACAACAAAAGCAGTGAGGTCCGTATCAAAACAAGGTCAACTCTAGCCTCGCTGCCATACAAAGGCCAGGTCACTGAGCAGACAACTGCAAAATGGTCTATTGGTATCTCTTTATACGGATGAACAAAATTTAAGCCACGCCCACAAAACAGGATCTTGGTACCTCTTAGGGGCTCTTTTCAAAATTTCCGACGAACTCCCCCGTCCTTTTTATACAGAGGTCCCCCCGGGGCAATCAGCTAAGAAATTATTAAGCTTTGGGCATTATGGCAAGTTATATGCTTGCAAACGCTTCAGTGATAAAAAGTCTTCGAATCAGATCTGGTCTCTTGTATCTGAGCATTTTTTTGTAGGGACCTCGCTGCGCTCGGTCTGTATATCTACGACATCGGGCCATTATTCCCCAGTACGGCCCTTGCACTCGGTTAGTTGGAGGTTAATATTTTGCAGTATTTTATAAGAATATCGAGGCTGAAATTTGCAAAATTTTAAGACTCTTCTTAGAATAACCCCAAGGCTGAGGTTTTGAAAAGAATGCAATTTTGTGTAATGAAAATTTGTAATTAAAATACAATACAATTGTATATGTTTTTAACTGAACCGTGAAAAATTCTACGGCAAAACTAAAACGAACAGTACTAGCCGTATGTTTGATGCTAATATCGTTTCTGCCTTAAGTTGTGTCTTTTCATACCGGGCCTTAAATCCTTCAGTCTGGCTCCAAAATTACTTTAATGCCATCAAAGTCATTGGAATCCGCCGTAGGAAAAAAGATGGCGACTGTGCATTTACCCATAACTCTTAGCGCACGGAAACTAAAACAACGCTGATAAAAACGTACAGAAAGGTTCTAAAACCTTCAAAACTAACATACACAATGTCGATAGTGCAGTGACAAATACTGCAAAAATCTCGCTTTCCTTGTACTTTACGGACTGTATTAGGCTCGCATGGTATTGTGGTAAAATGTATAGCTCCCATCTTTTTTCCTACGGAGGATTGTGGGACAGATGATCTGAAGTTGTGTTGGCATAGTCTACTTTGTATTCCTGTAATCTAGGAACATTCCTAGAAATTAAAGAGAACGACAAAACTCTTAAGCTACAAAGACCTGTTCCGACAGAACCTACTGTCATCTTCAGGTGATTAATGTACAAAAGGTTGGAAGTTGAATTTATGAAAAGTAGAAAAATGCTAATCAGTGTGACAAAAAAATGAGGCAAAGTGTGAACTTGTGAGAATTATAAGGATACTTTTAGATTTACATGGTGTAATTGTTGATTCAAAGAGGGTTGGTCTCTTTGAATATGAATGTGTTCGCCCTTCACTCCTCCTCTGGAGCATAAGCTGTCAACAGTCTCGCTCCATAGCCTCCTGTCCTGTGCATCCATCTCTAGCTGATATCAACTCTTGCCTGTGGACTTGATCCCTGCGTCTAGCGAACGTCTCCAGCACCGGGGTTCGAAAGCCGGTCAGCTTCACACTAACCCAGGATTAAAACTTAACCGAAGTGTTCATGTTTCTTGTATAAAAATGCTTTTCACTGCTCACGTTTTGTGTATATAGTTTGAGCTTAGTCAAGCTCAAAACCGGAAGAACAAACAATATAAAAGAGAAAACCTCACCGAAAAGTTAACGAAACTGAAATCAAAATTCTTGCCATTACTGGGTTAGCTTATAATTGGGCTTTGAACAGCCCAGCCCTGTGTTTGGTGGACGACCTCTCTTTTGCCTCCCTCGAGGATTCCAGGTCAAAGCTTGCCTGGTGATGCTACAAGAAGGCTTCTGCAGGGTGAGACCAAGCCATTGCCATTTCCATCTCGGGATAGCTTCCTCCACTGAGGTTTGCCCAGATCTCTGCCATAGTTCATTTTTACTGGCTCTATCTAACCATATCAACTGTAAAATCCTACGCAGGCAATTTTCGATGAAAACTTGAAGCTTCTTTGTCGATGCCTTTGTTGATCTCTAAGTGTCCCACCATAACATAAAACAGGCTCAGTAATGTTGGAATTAAAGAGCCTCAGTTTGGTTTGTGTGGTAATGTTCCTTGAGCTCCAGATATTTCTCATGGCAGCAAAGGTTGTGCGTGCCTTTTGGAGTCTAATTTTGATGTCGGCATCTGTACCTCCTAGCTTGTCGATGGTAGTACCGATGTAACTAAAAGATTCCACGTCCTCAAGTGGCTCCCCCCCAAGGCTGACTTGATGTTCAGCTGTTGTATTCAGTCTCAAGATCTTAGTCTTGTTAGACTGTTGACACCCTCTCTATTTATACTGACACGCGAACGAAAAAGCGAGCGAAGCAAGCGCGAAGCACGCGGGGCGGAGTGCGCGGGATGTCTGTGGATGTTCAGCCCCAGCTGTGCAGAGCTGTTGTCCAGGTCTGATGTTTTCTCCTGCAACTGCCGTAAGCTATGCGAAAGGAGAGCCAAGTCATCAGCATGTCAACAGTGCCCACTGTATTCCGTTTCTCTTGTTTGCTGTAGTCGTCCTCAGTAAACCAGTCAGTAGCCAGCAGGAACAGGAAAGGTGATAGGAGACATCCCTGCCTGACTCTGCTGACTCCAGTAAGAACCTCAAAGCCAGCGGAGATCTTGCCAGCATGTGTGACTTAGCATGTCATGCCCTCATAGGTGTTGCGAACTAGGGTGACAAATTTCCCAGGAATCACATAATGACTCATAAGCTCCCACTGGAGTCTCGAGCTCCCCGGCCATGCTGTAGAAAGCTTTTTCGTAATCCACCAAGTTGACGCATAGGAAGAATTCCATTCGATGGACTGCTCTACGATAATTCGTAGAGTAGCCATCTGGTACGTACGTACAGGATCTTTCTGTCTATCAACTTTATTGGTCACAAAATTACAATATAATTAAAAGAAGACAAGGACCAATAGGAATTGCGCGAACGGGAAAATAAAGTTACCCATGCGAGGCGCAACCCTACACGGCACGAAAAATCGCCTTTACCGCGCGTCAAATGTGTTGTTAAAGGTTTTGTAAAGGTCGCCTTTGCACGCTTTTGACGATCTGTGACGCGAATCAAAGATCATCTGTGAATAAACCTTTACCACCAAATCAAAGGCGTGAAAGGCCGTTTTTACTCACCTTTGAACGCCTGTGTTTTTAGGGTTAAAGGTGATCCTTTGATACGCCTTTGCGCACTGTCAAAGGCGGGTCAAAAGTGTAATCAAATTTGTCTGCGATTCGAGTCAAAGGTTTGCTAAAGACGTGGTCGAAGATGCCTGTGACGCAGGCCAAAGGTTTGTCAAAGGTACTCTGCGCGTTCCGCGCTCGCGCGTCTCGCCCGAACTTCTCGCTCGCGCTCCTCTTTCGCGCTGCGCGACCGTTGATCACGTTTCGCGCGATCCACATCGTATACGCTTTTTTCTGCTTGCTACACTAGCTTTGTAGCTCCGCATACGAAAGATGCAATTAGATCCGTACTCTTGATTTATGTCTGACAAGTTTTGAAGAATATATCAGCTTTAATAAGGTTATTTTGTACCAAACTATTGACAAATGTTAACGGAAAAGCGGCCCGGAAAGATCATTGCGCCTAATTTTAAGAAAATAAATATGTTCAATTTCATCTCAGTTTCAATTTTTTTCCCCGTTTTTATCAAGAGTAAATACCTTCAAGTACCTTACATAAATGTTTTGGGCTTCAGGTTTCAAAAAGCCACGTTACAGGCTTGGTTTCAAACTACACGTAATGAGACTGATCATAAGGAAAACATTGTTCTGTCTATCGTGAAAACAACAGTCAACAAATCTTCCATGGTACAAACTGCATTTATCTAACATTGAAGTACTATGGCTAAATTCTCAGTTCCTTAAATTTACTAGACCAGACTAGACAATAGGGAAGACAACCGCAAAATTTCGGGAAAGATATAGCAAACTTCGCACAAAAGTCAACTAGTGTATAAGCGTCCTTTCCAGATGGCACGTACAGTCCGTTGCATGGAACTCCTTATGTTTTGGCAGTTCTCCTTTTCTGCTTCTTGCACTTGCTCATTCTTGCATTATAAGTGGAATGGAACACAGTGTTTTCCACTTCTTTCTCATCAAAGTGGTTAAACTGCCTTGTTAGGGGTCAATGCCAACTAAATACCCATGATTTCTAGGGAAGACACATTTTGACAAAGTCTAAGGCGTTGACGAAATTAATCAACGCATCTTCACTGGATAAGTCCATCCTGTCGACCACGGCTTGTCCGCATTTGTCTAAACAGAAGCAAACAGACAAAAACGTTGGAAATGAATATTAAGGGTGAATCTTGGCATTCTATTCCTTAAAGTTTGCCTATAGTTTTTGCTAATATCACATTAATAAAACGTGACCAATCAGATCATTACTCCTCCTCCGAATAGTTTGTGCTTCTGTCAATAGTAGCCTTTTTTTTTTGTATTTCTCTCCACTCTACTCAGAGATTTGGTCACACAGGTATGTCATTAAGAGCCACTTTAACAAGCTAATTTCACCAGCTGAACAAGGGTTATCCCCAGCTAGAATTTCATAAGAGAACAAAGACTTGGGGTCATTTTAAAAGTGTACAGCTTGGCACAAATAAACAAAAAGCCTAGACCCAGTTTACCAGTCCATCTGTCTGCCTGTCTCTTAAAGACATCTTACAGACCTCTTACAACAAAGATCTTTTATGGTTGCAGAATAGCAATCTAAAAATCAACAAATCTGACATAAACTGTGACAAGAAATGAGGAATTCACACACCTTTGGGAATATTGCTGTTCCTGTGTAATTTCCACAGATCTCTTCATGTTCAGTGGCGTAATCTTTTTCCTTATTTTCCTTGTAGATCATATGTGAAAAGGAGCATATAAACATATCAAAATAATTGCACATTTGATTAGTAAACAGTTAGCAACTACTTGTACACTTTTTTCCAATGAAAAAAATTCCTGAAATTAAATAATTTAACATGAGACATGCCTGCATGGAATCACATGGCTCATTCATTGAAACAAAAATCCAGTCCAAGATGATGAATACAACCACTATGATTCCCAATGCAGCCGCATCTCATAGAGAGAAATGGCTATTATCCAGTCAAATTTGCCAACAAAATTTTCAATTGAGTAAAAGCAAATAAATGTCTTTGTCAATTTACTTTTACTAAGTTATTATCAAATCCTCTATGCCTTAAATTCTCTACTGATCCCATCAATAGTTATGAATTAACCATATTATTAATTTTGCTTGGAAAAATTTGGTTTGGAAACCTGATGGCCAAACTAAAACAGTCAATATTGCAGACAACCACTCAAAATTTAGATTCAAAACTCAGCTTTTACCAGTCAAAAACCAACATTTCCTGAGACTGGTTTGCAACATTCTGCAACTTTGATTCATTTACCAAAAAGATTCCCACCCCTTGCATGTTTTCAATAACATTTTAATTACTTAATTTTCATCCAGGTGAGCCAGTTGATATATTTGTCCCTTAAGAAAGACAACATTTCCTCACTTGTCCTTAAATGAACCAAAAAGAAACGACTTTTTTTTTTCACAGAGTGAGACTGTAATAAAAATGATCAATTAAAATAATGTTAATAAGCTATAGCCAGGTTTTCAAAATCTATTTATATCCTTTCTTTGCTGGAAAAAGATATTAAAAGTTGTGGCTGAAGAAATTATAAGATGGTCTATGCTACAAAATATAGAAATAACAAATGAATATTCCAGCCTTTTACTTACCAAAATGTTCTGATGTTTGCACACTTTGGAGCATTGCATGATTTAACTGCATCTGAGTTGACTATGAACTACAGAGTTGTATATTGTATCCTCTCCCAGAATTTATTGTTAATTTCTTCAGTTCTTCTAGAGTGGCTAGCTGAAGGATAAAAACAACATTCATTAGCAAATTTCCACTAGTCACATATTTATTTGGCATTTAATTGCCTACTGCTCAAAAGACCAAGACATGAAACTCTAAAACTACTGGTATTGTCCAGAGAGGTCACATAATAATATTATTATGGGGTCAGCTTTTTAATTTGCAACTAATGGCAAGTTTGATTTTTTATCAAACATTGTAACAATTTCACCTACTAAAGATAAGCTGGATTACGTGTACTAAAGGCATCGGTGGTCGAGTGTCGATTGATACCCTTGATCGATCCTCTAAATTGACACTCTATCAACACCCGATCGATATTCAATCAACACTCCATCGACACCTCGGTTGACACTCAATCTACATATCTATTACTCAGTTTTGCAAATATCACAGGGTAGGTGCGTTTGATCACCTGGTATGACACCATTCTTAGCCCTGGAGACAGTTCAAAATGTCAAATGCCTGGCAGGTTCGGGGTGGGTGGGGGGGGGGGGGGGGTTGGTTGGGCAGGAGATAGTGGAGTTCCAAATGATTGATCCAGAAGCCTGATACAACAAATATCAAAACATATTTTTACTCCACAACATTTTGACCACTGTGATGATGCATATCATTGTCGATAAGAGTACAGACCACACTAAACCACATGCAATTTGTTAAATTCAACCCAGTGAAGTCATTTATCAACATTAATGAACAAATATCATCATAATTTCAACTGTGGCAACAAACAGAGCTTTTTTCCAATAGAATGGTAACTAGAGACAAAAGCAGAAACTTATCCATAGATTAAATTTTCAGAGTCAACAACTCTTTTAATGGTATAATGAATATGATAATTAAGTCAGGTAGTGATGGACTGTCATGCATGGCTGACTGAGTTTTTCCTTCAATACAAATTTCCTTTATATTGACTTGAGCTTTCTTTCAAGGGAATTGTTTAAGCTCAGAAATTACCAGAGGCATTATGCACAACAATTTATACGTAAATAGAGTTAAGTTTAAGCTTAATTCTTAAGTTACGTTTATTTCAAGCACTGATCATGCTAAAATCTATGCTATGACAGACACTTCAATTTAATGCACAAGACTTGACTGAGTGAGAAAAAAAAATTATCTTTGTCAACTTTTGTAAATAAGTATATGTGAATTGAAAATAAAGTTTGGTCTTTCTTAACGAAGAGCTTTGCCGATCAACTGTGATTCAGTCAAGTGCAATTAATCTTCGACCAAATTGTTTTCACTGCCGAGGATCTGTCTTGCCATAAACATACGCAATTCACAGCTCTTTATGTAGCCATTGCTGCGTTTAATTTACTTTTTAAACTCCGTTATTCTCTGAACATTGAAAAAAAATGAACGAAATTCAAAGACTTACCTTTTCCTGGTCCAAAACATAACGAAAATTTCACCAAAGCCGCCATAATGAAGCCAAATGAAGAAAAATGTCTGCTTTCCTCACAGCCGACTTCGTTGACCTTTATTCTGATTGGCCAGAAAATGCGGGAAGCCGCTGGCAGCCGCGTTTTCCCGCTGTTTTCGAGTTGTTTCGTTGTGCCACCTCCAGGTCAAGTGAAAACTTTTTTATTAAAAAAATACACATTGGCAAAAAAGCAAGCTTTCATTTTATCGTTAAAACAGAAAGACCTCGCCTTTGACATGACATGACGTAGGATCAGAGTTGTACAAAGCCATGCCGCCTTTGAACGCCTTTGACATAAGAGATCAAAGGTATGCAAAGCCGTGGTGTCTTTGAACGCCTTTAACGCACGTCAAAACTGTAGTCAAAGTTATTGACATGTTTGACCTCGCCTTTGGCAGGGATCAAATGTATGGCAAATCCATAAGATATTTGATTCCCCCTTTTACGTGGGTCAAAGGTGGAGTCAAAGTTAAAATCACATTTGCCCTCCTCTTTGTCATGGATCAAATGTATCGGCAAAGCCATGACATTTTTGACACACATTTGACGCGCGTCAAAGTTTGGATCAAAGCTATGATCATATTTGACTTCGACTTTGATCAGGATCAAATTTAGAGTAAATCCAATTTTTCGTGCCGTGCTAAAAGCTAGTAAGAATGGTGATAGAAAATCTTAAATTTGATAAAAATTACACTAAAATCTAATAATTACTTATAGTTAAAAATTATAGTTAAATCAATTAATTACAATAGTTAAAAACAAGATGCGGATAATATTAGTCACAGAAAATTAAGAGCGGTGGCAAGGGCAGTTACGGAAGAGGAACCAGGAGCAGGGCATGTCAATATCATAGGTAGTGTCCAGTAAAGTAAAATAAGTGGCGCGCTTCTCTACGGAAGCCAGCTTGGTTGTCTCTAAGCTTATCGTTCACAGCAGTCCTCAGTCTCTCCAAGATGACTCTACAAAGAACCTTTGAATAGGAATAGCCTCTTTTATCTTAAGTTGGAACCTACTGGAGGCGTGATCCAAAACATGAAATAATCCGCTGAACATAAGTGCGTCAATGTTCAGAATTCTACAGATGTTTGAAAGTCTGAGAGGCCTTATAACTGGATAAATGCTCTCTCACACGCGTGGAAAAATGCCGGGCCGTTTCACCGACGTAACAGGCATTACAGCCCGCACATAAGAATATGAAAGAATTGAAGAAATTTTGACTCTTCTAGCCGGTTCAACCCGGTCAAAGGTTATAAGCGTACATACCCGGCTTGACTATGTTTTTCGTGTGAACACTGAAAAAGCCGGGTTACCCTTCGCTTTCTCTCGCCGCGTTTCTCCCCTATTTTTCGCTTGCCGTTTTTCGCTATAGGTCCAAACAATTGTGATACAAATTATAGGAAGAAGTCAATCGAAAATAGTTAAACTTTGCACAAGGACTATGAGCTTCAGTGTTATTTTTGTCCATTTTGTCGACCGATCATTTTTGGTAGTGCATCAGACCAAGAAAATATGACACACAATACTACACCATATCCGAATCCGCCTATATCGTGTAAAATTAAAGGTCTGAACGAATTTCGTCCGGAAGGGCTGAAACGATAACACACGTTAGAGTTTGGTGTCATTTTATACCGCTCGACAAGAAAGTTGTGTGAGCAACGAGAGACTACACAAGGGAAACGTTTGTGTGCCACTTAATGAAGGTCGTCATAAAGACCTAACTGAATTCAAAAGCCACGTTATATCCTTTACAGACATAAAAACGTTGCCGCACAGAAAA
Source organism: Orbicella faveolata (assembly GCF_042242905.1). Classification (NCBI taxonomy): domain Eukaryota; kingdom Metazoa; phylum Cnidaria; class Anthozoa; order Scleractinia; family Merulinidae; genus Orbicella; species Orbicella faveolata. The sequence continues at coordinate 7,584,699 of NW_028301540.1, read as the reverse complement.
GGATTTGCAGGTGTAAAGCTTTGACACAAATATTGCCTGTATATTAGAGTATGGCAAAGGTGGCGTAGGCGTCTTCTTAATTCGTATACACGATCTCTGTCAACTTAGCCTGTGAACAGACTCCCGATTGTGTTATAGGAGAATAATGGAAATGTTTAACAAAACGAGCGGCTTGTCGTTGTACACCTTAGATCTGGATGTCATGAATTTCCCTTTAGGTATACGAATCACATACCTTGATATTCGATAGTAAATTGTATACCCAAGATCTGGATGTCATGAATTTCCTTTCGTTGGGTATGTTGAGTTTTTCTTACATGTGTTCCAGGTTCCTTCTGATAAATCCGAGAGTAAAAGTAAGTAAAGCAAAACTTTATTTAGCTACCGGGTCAGCCTTCGTGATAATGCTAGTGACATATAACGAATATTAAACTTGATCGAGGTACTTAAAGAGTTCCACTCCTAAAATTTGATTTTTTTCCGGTGTTTATTTATGGTGCAGTTCTCCTTTGCGCGGGACCTCCCCCGATTTTAATTAATATCATTTCTTTGGACTCATTGAAGAACGCCGTCTGATTATTGACTTCATTAGGAGCCAGGGAAGCTTAGGCCCGGTCGTCCACACTACACTGGAGAATTTAAAAACGCAACAATCACCGGTCGTTTTACATTTTTGTTTAAGGAAATCTCGGCCAGGGAAATCACGTGGTTCTCCTGATCCTATCGTGTTCGAAAAGGTCCGTTTTATAATGTTTTCCGTTCACACGAAAACCCAAAGCCGGCGCTTTCAAATTCCTCCGGTTTGAAGAGCGTTTTCGAAAAGTTCCGTTTTCGTGACGGATTACTCTGGACCATAGGCCTAACCGTAGAAATGAAGCTGTATGCATTTTTTAATTCCTCCGGCGTAGTGTGGACAGAGTCTGGAGCAAACCACGACGTCAATGAGCATCACCGAACAAAAGGTTTAATGAGCAGAGCAATGGCTGTATCAGTAAACCTTTGCGCGCACGAACGATAAGTCGAACTGCTAATTTTTCGTGTTTCCATTTAGAATTGAACGCTGAGGTTTTAGAGCCATATGTATCCTGGATAAATTCAATTTTACAAGGCATTCTCCTCGGCGTCGCCATCGTCATTGTTAAAATCCCTATATTTGCATCTCGGATGCTGGAAGGTCGATACACTTGTTTAGCGACAGGGGTCTGTCATCCTAAGTGGCTGCTTTGTGCTTTGCTCATGTTTTATCCCAAGACCAGTCAACCGCAGATGAGTGTAGCGTGTAAAAACCGTAAAAAAATCACCCTAAATTGCAGCTCCTTGCCAAGGTTCTTTTTAATTAAGCGATTAAGTTGTCGAGCGTTTCGGTAGGAAGTTTTTCCCTCCTGCTGAAACAATCTCGTTTACATTACTTCACCGATGCAATACCTTTTCATTTTCCCCAATTCTACACGGCAATCGTTTGCATCTTCTTCTTCAGTATAGTCCAGAATGTTTATTGTTGTTATACCATTTTGTACACTTGTTCGATCTTACAGATATATTTCACTCATCTGAAAAATGTGATCCCTTCCAGATATTCAACATCAGTTCTTAGGCCCAGTTCCTCAGCTTGGTAATAACAATTCTTAACAAGTGTAAGATGCAAGTGCTATACATCTGTAGCGTAATAATTCTGTGGTGTACCTCATTTTGCAATCGTCCAGCCCGCATTTCCTAACCTTTGGTTACTCCTAGTTATATTCTCATGAAGAATCAAGTGGTCTTAAGATATCTTGGAACAAGTAAATTGACTATCACTATTCAGCCAACGCATATGCGTTGGCTGTTGGGCTGGCGTTACATATCTTCGCTACACAGTGCTGACGAGCCCCAAGAAGGGCGAAACAGCTGTCCGCTGTTGCGATCCTACTTTATCGGTTCTTGTCATGTTGGTGTCTCGAAACGTTTTTCACGTAGTATCAGCCTTGCAGTCTATTGTTCGAACGGATACCGTAAGGAACGTTTTCGCGTGATAGGTCACATATTTGTTCTTTTAACAACGCTTTTACGGTCGAAAAAGTAAAATTGGCGATGTACTTACTTCCTTTTACGTGACGTGTGATTTTTTGAAAAAATTCTCCGTGATGCGTGATTTAATAGAAAAATTCAGCGTGATGCGTGATTGGTACCCCACCTTTGCCACCCTCTTAGTAGTTAACGACGTCAATGGAAACTTGAGACGTAATCGGAGCGTCATAACAGACGAGATAATATTCGGAGCTGTAAAGCACCTTCGCTTCAGTTGTCGCTTCACTCAAATCCCTTCTAAACGACTAAAAAAGACACAGGAACGCAGGTAAATAACAGTACATTTATTGTTATTGCTGATAAAGTGTTCGGGGCCCCAGTGTTAAGAACGACTATACCGTAAGTCGACGTGACTATCTGATAATTAGATTAGTCTTGTTTATCCCTAAAATTTCCATAAAACAAAATCGTTCCTCTTCGATTTCCATCAGATGCTTAACTTTATTCCATTCATCTCCAGCAGTTAGTAAAATACACATCTTTCTTATATTTTCGAGGGAACGAGGGTATCTCGCTGTATACTTCAGTAGGCGAGGAAAACAAAAGTATCATGTTACAAACGTCGGCGTGAAAAGTAAAATTGTCACATTTGCCACTTCCGCGTATTATTGAATTTAAAATGACCGAAACTCAGCGTAAAGGCTGGTTTCACCAGAGCATAAGCACAAGCACAAGCCTAAGCATAAGCACAAGTGAAAACAGCCACGACATAAACACAAGCATAAGCAGAAACATAAGAAGAACGAACCCACTTAATTGTCTTGCGCAGTTTTCACTATTAACGCGCTCAACATAAGCATTAGCATAAGCACAAGAAAAACGAACTGGTTCGTTTTTCTTGTGCTTATGCTTATGCATAAATTGCGCTCTGCGCTATCTGAGATTGTCTCACTATTTGTTGCTTTTTGGCTAGTTTTGCCTTTCGGAAAGGAAGAATTTTGTCTGTTTACTTTAATAGACAGATAAATTCTTCGCTGGCACGTAATGTCATCATGCTGTAAAATCGGGCAGAACTAAAGAGACACCAAAGTTTATATCCTCATCAGGCATAAGGGGTGCTAAATTTACATCTGTTTACAACTTTTCAGCTCAGTAGCCCGCTTTGTCTGGAAACCAGAGCATTTTGAATTTCAGAGTTTTGCATATCGCGGTCCGTGACATATTAGGCACCTTAAGATATCAGGACGGGACGAGCTAGGACGGCTACCGGAAGTAAATTAACTCAACCGGGCATGCGCACGAGAAATCTCGACTCATCTCTCTGCCGTCCTCATCTCGTCGAGGACGCCATTTCGCCCGACTAGCCGTCGTATCGAAAACGTGAGTATTTTGCACTTGTTTTGCCCCGATAACTGTTCCAATCGACTTTATTTTCAGTTATATTGAGAGGAATGTTAATAAGGTTCACATTTTTCGTGATTTTAGTGTAAAATACTACGCTGAGATACGAAAATGTGAATAAAACTATTCCTCGTCTGTTCGTTTGTGTTTCTGCAGTCACTGTTCAGACGCTATCACGAGTGTGCAAGCTCAATACAAACTGTATGCATTGAGAATACATCAGTGTAAGTGCAGTCGATAAAATGTTGTACGCATGAATGCCATGGAGCATCTATCGAGCAAATAAAACAAACATTTTCAAACTGATGTTTAGTTGTTTTTTTATACTACCCGGAACTTGATGCAACGTTTGTTTTATTTTTATAATGCTTGTTACAATTACAGATGGAAACGTTCACCAAAAGTCAGGATTCTTCGGCGAGAGAATTCTCAAACGCTCTGGTGGTAAAAAGCCATCTGAAGCAGGTCGATCAGATTGTTCGCTTAATATTTTTTCATACGGAAATTCTGGATTCTCTATTAAAATATTGACAGATGTTTGCTTCGCTTAATTGTAAAGAAAAAGAAATTCAGCATCGCTGTTCACTATCGTTTAAGCCTAATAGGATAAGATTTCTACCATCTCTTTTATAGTCTAATGGATGTCATTGCTTCTGTGAACAGCTTGTGCGAGGTTCGAATTATTGACGTCGCTGTCCTTTGCGAAAATGCACGTCTTAAGCATTTCGTTTTTGGCGACACGACGGGACCCGCCAAAGTTTCCCGCGTCCACTGCCGTTGCCGTCCTGGCCTTCCCGTCCTCGTATCTTAAGGTCCCTATTAAAGCTACGAAAGCGTTGGACGAAAAAAATAGGTCCGCACTGCGTACTTGTGTGGGCGTAGCGTCCTTTTTGCTTTTTTTGAAGTTTACATATACAGGTCAGCGAAATTAAACAGGGCTGCTTATTGGAAACGGGTTTCTTTATCGGGATAGGGTGCTGGTCCTTCCCTTTCTTCCTCGCGGTTTTTACCATCAGATAGATACATACATACATAAATTTTATTTTTTTCTCGAATCCTTACCCCTTAGCCCGGCCCTTAACGCCTGCAACGCAGACTATATTTATTAGTGTGGTTAGACAATAGGTAGCCTGCTTACACGAGTCTGTCATGATCAGCGCCGCTATTATATCACTCTGTACCGACAAAGTTGTCACAGTGTTGCGTCTTTTTTGATGAGAAATATGTTCAGTTGTGAAAGACCTTTAGAGGAAGGGGACTTTTTTACATCAATGAAGGTCTTTGGATTATT